>NC_141286.1:11514964-11745371 GCF_037954325.1 Fistularia commersonii
ACATTACATTGCAGTCATTTGGCAGGCCTTTTATCCAAAGCGATAAAAGCGTAAGTAAAGGTAAAAGTAAAGGTAAGAGATAATGACATATTTTTTTAAATGTGCTTTTTTCTATGCTACAGTTTGTATATGTAAAGAATGCTAATATGATATTATAAACAAAACACATTACTTGCTGCCAATAAAGTGGTGAAAAAGCAAAAAGCTACTCTGTAGGGTTTATATGTTTGTAAATCTGACTGTGATGACGTCAGTGCCTCACCAGGCATGAACCTCACCGCACGTCACTGATGGATATATATTTTATATATATATATAAAGAGCGAGAGAGAGAGAGAGAGAGAGAGAGAGAGAGAGAGAGAGAGAGAGAGAGAGAGAGAGAGACATTACATTACATGCCAGGGAACCGCTCCATGTCTTTGCATATGACATTGAAACCCCAGAGAGGAGACCATATACCAGTGGCAGGCCGTGCATTTTACACCTAGGCCTTCAGTAGTGCTCAGAATCATTCCACCCCGCAATAATTAGTTTATGACCATAAAAAACATCTTATTATGCAGAAATGCTGTATAAAGAGAGGTGCATCACAGATAGATAACCCGTTTAGTGTTAAAGTTCGCGCGCAGGAGCGCATGACGTGACGACGAAGGGATGCCCAACTCTGTACTCTCCCACTGACACCCCCTGCGCGTAATCGATCATGCACCCCTTGGCTTTGTCCGGGGTGCGGCCTGGCACCCAAGTGCCCAAATTCCAAGAGTGTTCAAAACAAGTCCTTATTAGGAAATAAATACTTATTAGGTATAAAATGACAGCGCCTCCTCAACTCGGGGTCAGAACCTCCTCATCTGCACATCCGCTGGACGCATCTCAGCGGATGTCCAGAGAGGGTGAACGATCCCCTCGGGGTGACATTCATTCTGGCCCAGGATATCTCGTAAGTGTACTTCCTGACTTTGAATAAACCATTCTTGCTTGATCAGTTCCTGACCATTATGACGTTTTTCTCTGACTGAAATCTGAACACACCGGGACAAAGCCCGGTCCCGTGGCGGGAGCCACAAACATGGTCAGTAACAACAATAAATGCCTTTATAGCAAACAGCAGTGACACATAAAAAACACCAATAATAACCTTATAAACTTGCAGTATTATTTAGGAAAATAGCAGCATTTCACTCACCAAAATTCTGATCATTTGTAGACAAAATCCATCCTCCTTTCTTTCCTCAAATGTAGTTCAATTATTCTCTCGTACAGATTATCTGTGCGCTTCAGCTCCAAGCACTCCCAGCAATACAATTTGCAGTGTACCTTGAAGCCTGTGACCCTGGGCTACTGGTCATATTTCATGGCTTGAAAATGTCGGACAAATCCCTTTTACGGGTCTTGACTGGTTTGCTAGCTTAGGAGTTGCCCGACATTTCTCTACTATGTCCAGCTTTTCATCAAAAAGAAAAATGCTTTAACAATATATTAGTGTCCAAATCCATTTCTTCTCCTCCTGCACCCATCGTGGGTTAACAAAACCAATATTAAACAAGCACAACTATATTTCTGTTCGCAGCTCGCTAGTACGCCTCTCCCCGCCAATACAATTGTACACTCTCTGACTAAGCAATCAGAGGGTGTGGATAAGCTGACGTTACTGTGGCCTGCTAGAAGGCTTAGATGTCGCCGACTCAAAATCTGATTGGTTCAAGCAACAGCGTCATCAACACTTAGTTTTTGCGTTAAGGGCTTGCAGAACTGATTGTGCAGCCCCCCCGACAGATTTCTTTGACTTTGACCCTGCTTGGCAACAGATTATGGCTGAAATTGGATTGGTTAAATGCTTTAATATGAAAATGCATGTCTGGAAGCGGCACAACCACGAAAAAAGCTATGAAAGGAAGTAAACAGACCATTTTGAATTGTTTAATAAGTATTCATGGGCAAAATATAATTAATATTTGTGATTCAGATATTTTTTTAGCCCAGCAGAGAAGGCCTTGCAGGCCCTAACGGCCCACCACTGCCATATTCCCCCATGGCTGCTGAGGTGCAGTGTGAGCTGACCCGAGACCAGTTCCTCCAGGCCTTAACTCCCAGGGACCTTCACATACAGACACAACTAGTATATCCCTGGACTCTATAATAGGCACTGGAGCTGGCCTTGGAGAGGAGGCCCATGTTGGGGCTGGGCCTGTTTGAGAGCTTTGGGACAGGTGAATCTGGTCCAGGAGAAGCTGGTGTCGTTACCATTACAATACCATACACACAAATGTACATATATATACTGTATATATATGTATGTGTGTATATATATATATATATATATATATATACACATCCATCTCCTGTCCTGATGATATACCTGTGGAGGTGTGGAAGAGTCTAGAAGAGGCAGCAGTAGAGTTTTTGACTGGATTATTCAACAGAATCTTAGAGGGTGAGAAGATGCCTGAAGAATGGAGACTAAGTGCGATGGTGCCCATTTTTAAGAATAAGGGGGATGTGTAGAATTGCGGCAACTGTAGAGGGATAAAGTTGATGAACCATACAATAAAGTTATGGGAAAGAGTAGTGGAAAAGCAGAAGTCAGTATTTGTAATAGCAGTATGGCTTCATGCTTAGAAAAAGTACTACAGATGCAGTATTTGCTTTGAGAATGCTAATAGAGAAGTACAGAGAAGGTCAGAGGGAGCTGCATTGGGTTTTTTTAAACCTAGAAAAAGCATATGATAGGGTGCCAAGAGAAGAACTTTGGTATTGTATGAGGAAATCCGGAGTGACAGAGAAGTATGATAGACTGGTGCAAGACATGTATGCTTGGTGTGAGACAGTGGTGCAGTGTGCTGTAGGAGTAACGGCAATGTTCAAGGTGGAGGTGGGACTCCATCAGGGACCAGTTCTGAGACCCTTCTTGTTTGCAGTGCTGATAGATAGACTGACAGATGAGGTTCATTCATCACCCATCCATCCATCCATCCATCCATCCATCCATCCATCCATCCATCCATCCATCCGTCCATCCATCCATACATCCATCCATCCATCAATCCATTTCCTAATCCAAACATGCTGTTTGGACTTGAGTGTCAATAGATTGTTTTTGACAAGAAAAAATATTTGAAAGAAACATAAATGGCTCCGTGCTTTTGAAGTTCCAGCTTTGTCCCTGGAAACATCAGTATTGAAAAATAACCCAATATCAGTATCAATAAGCCCTCCAATAGGTCTTCTCCCGGTTCTTCGGTTCCTGCCGTTCTCTAAGTCACGGAATATAACCTTAGCACACACACCCATGACCACAGGGGTATACACGTACATGCACGTAAGGTCATCGCTCGGACCTTTGCGGCTGCTGTTTCCGGTGAGCTGTCTTCCAATCAGCGGCCCAGGATCCTCTCCGACGACTCTGGGTTAACCCTTTCCCTGCCGGAGCAGCTCCGCAGCACCTGTGAGCGCGGCGCTCCGCGGATCCCTGCGCCCCGGGACTACTTTCTCCCGCCCCCGCCGGACGCAGCCATCGGAGCGGAGTTGGAGCACAAGCACGTCCGGACCGGAAACGACCGAGCAAGGGCCGGGATGGGAAACGAGCACGCTTGATGAGGGGCTCATTGATCAGGAATCACAGATAGATCGCCCCCCGAATCCTGCCGCCCAACGATCGGACAGGCGCGACCCCCCCGACGGTAAGACGCCGACCGGCACCAGCACCGGCGCAAGAGCTCCCCGGTGCCCCCTGGTGCGTGCGGTGCTCTCCCGGTGCCAGGAAACATCACCTGTTCGGAGCGCGTGGAGTGGCCGAGGGGACGCGCGTGCGTATGTCCGTGTCCGTGCTCGTGAGTATGTCCGTGAGTCTGATTGTGTCTGCGCGTGTGTGCGTGTGTTTGTGTGTGTATGTGTGTGTGTGCGTGCGCGTGTGTGTAAAAGACATCTGGTTTATTCACTTTCGTTCAGATTTTATTTATTTCAAAATTATTATAGAAAATAAATTAATTACCAAACGTTTCCAAAAGCGTGGCGGGGGGGAATATCAATCTCAGGATGAGAGATTATATCCAGGGAATCTTCCTAGGAATCGGTTAGAAGAAGACACTGTAAATAAGACAATAGGCCAAGGAAAAAAAAAAAAATTATCTGCAAATGTAATATCTGTAATCTGATCCAGGAATATCTTCCAATTATCTGTAATTGTATCTAGTAATCTACAGTCAATAAACTGTAATACAGTAATCTTCAATTCAATGTAATGTGTAATCCAGTTATACAGTCATCTTCAATCTGTAATCCTGTAATCTGTAATCCGAGATTAAGCATGTTCACAGTCCTTTGCCCCAAAGCTTTGGAAAAGGAAACCAAAACATTTGAACTGCATAAATTATATAAAGATATAAAGATAAAGAGAAGCTGCAGCTGAAAACCTTTTCTATCATGGCAATGCGCTGCTGCCCCCTGATGGCCGGAGGTTAGAGGGGGGGTCCACTCTGGCGCTCCTGGTGGCAAGTCCCGATACTGCACCCTAATGGTGACCTGCAGAGCCCACTGAGCTCTGGGACCTGATAGGTGTGTGTGTGTGTGTGTGTGTGTGTGTGTGTGTGTCAGTGTACATGAATAATTTTATTGCTAGTGTTCTTGCCCAACACGCACATACACACACACACACACACACACACACACACACACACACACACACACACACACACACACCCTGTAGCGACTCGCCTCCTTGCTCTTCCTGCTGCTGTGTCTTCATATGTGCAGGAATGTTTGCTGAGTGAGCGAGTAGAAGGAGGAAGAGAAGGAGGAGGTGGGGCAAGGACGAGGAAGGGGATGAAAAGGGGAGGAGGAGGGGAGGGCAAGGAAGGAAAACCGTAGTACCTGCTGCTCTTCCTCCTCAAATATTAACAGGGAGGTTGTTTTTTTGCTCGGATGCTGGCGGAGGAGGAGGAAGAGGAGGAGGAGGAGGAAGCAGCCGAGCTCGCAGCCCGTCGGGGTGACAGGAGGTCTGGATCTCTGAGGCTGATGGAGGACGAGGTGTCGGAGGTGGAATTGAACGGAGACCTGCCAGGGAACCCGTACCTTCAGGACAGGACAGCGGAGGAAGACGAGGAGGAAGAGGAGGAGGAGGAAGGTCTGCTGAAGAACCCCCTGATGCTGCAGCATCCAGACACACAGCTTTGTGGGTAAGAAGAAGTCTCCCAGTCCAAGAGAGAGGCTGCAGGAGACCAGGAGGACCACCTCCTGCCTGTTCCCACAGTTCCTCCTCTTCCTCCTCCAGCTATAGGCCTTTGAGGAGAAGATTCACGCAGGTTCTTCCTTATCCTGCAGGTTCCTGAACATTCACGGTTATTTGTTCCCCATCCTTCCTGGCAGTTCTTCTGGGTCGTTTTAGTTCTTCAGAATCAGAAATACTTTTATTAGTCCTGGAGGAGACCCACGTCCTTCTGTGTGTTCCTGATGTTGTTCCCAGTCATGGTTATTTGTTCCTGGTCGTTCTTGGCCATTCCTGGTTGTGTGTTCCTCTGGGGCAGGTGTAGAGCAGGTGTCCCTCCAGTTGGATGGTTGGTGGTTCAATCCCTGGCTCCTCTTGCCTGCATGTCAAAGTGTTGTTTGGCACTAACCCCCAAATTGGTCCAGATGGCTTGGCTAGTGCCTTGCATGTCATCCCTGTCGCCATCGGTGTGTGTGTGTTTGTGTGTTTGTGTGTGTGTTAGTGTGTGTGTGTGTACCTGTGTAAATAGCTTTGGAAGTACAAGTAGATTAAAAGCGCTATATTGGTAGGGACCGTTTACCGCTTACCCTCACCACCTTGTCACCTGGTGGTGAGGGTAACCAGTGTTGACTCAGTCTCCATGCTAATGTTGACTTAGCATGGACTTGAAGAGACATTTTAGTAGAAGTTTTCAGGAAAAGGAAAATTCACTTTATTTTGTATAAAAACATATATATTATATTTCCTCCCTCAGAGATGGAGAAGACTTCTCCTTTTGGCTATTCCCTTCAGGGGTCTCCACTGCGAATCAACCATCTCCATCTAACCCTATTCTCTGTGTCCTCTCTCACACCAACTACCTTCATATCCTCTTTCACTACGTCCATAAATCTTCTCTTTGGGCTTCCTCGAGACCTCCTGCCTGGCAGCTCCAATTCCATACCAATATATTCACTATCGCTTTGTACATGACTGAACCATCTCAGTCTAGCTTCTCTGACCTTCTCTCAAAAACATCTAACATATGCTGTTCCTCTGATGGACTCATTCCTGATCCTATCCATCCCGTTCACTCCCAGAGAGAACCTTGGCATCTTCATCTCCGCAACCTCTAGCTCTGCCTCCTGTCTTTTCGTCATTACAACTGTTTCTAGGCCATACAGCATCACTGGTCTCACCATTGTCTTGTTCACCCTTTCCTTTCATTCTGGCTGTTAGTCTTCTATCGCATAGTACTCCTGACACTATTCTCCACCCATTCCAACCTACTTGAACCCGTCTCCTCACCTCTTTTCCACACTCTCCGTTACTCTTGACTGTAGACACCAATTACCTGAAATCCTCCAACTTCTTGCTCTCCATTCCCTGTAGCCTCATTGTTCCACCTGAGTTCTTCTCCTCAGTTCCTCCACCTTTCTAGATTTTCCTCAACCTGTTCTCTGCTCTCACTACAGATTACAATGTCATCTGCAAACATCACTACAGATTACAATGTCATCTGCAAACGGAGCTGAGGGAGAAGACGTTGGGCTCTATTCCCCTCTCCACCGCTCCTCTTCTCCTCCACAGGGACAAACAGGATATTGATCACAGTTGAGTCTGATAATCCAGGATGCTTTTCTCCTTTCCCCTTGAAATTAGAGTCAACACGGTCGGAGATTAGGATTGAAATTGGGATTATGAAAAGATCATGATTAGGATTAAGATTCAGGTTAAGATTAGGGTTAATATCAGGTTTAAGGTTCGAGCTGAAGTTAAATCCAGGTTTCTGCTGCCGCAGGGCATCATTGACCAGCTCGTGTGCTGACTTAAGGCTCTTTTATAGGAAAGCAAGTTACTGACTACACTCACACAAACACACACACTCACATACTCTCACACACACATAAACACACACAACACACAGAGCTGGTGGTTGTCGCCATGGTGCTGAGCTGATGTCCATCTCTGCTCATTCTTCCACCCTTCCATTGTCAAGTATTTCCTGAGGTTCCGCCCCCTTTGGAATTCAGAGTGAATTCCCCGGTAAAATCTCTGTTGCTGTGGTGAAGCAACAGCCTGCGCTGGGAAGAGAGCTTGGAATATTGAATATTGATAACAGGGTGAATAATTGATGAATATGTGAAAATTAGGGCGTGGACAGAAACTATCACGTCTTGATGTGTGAGATAATTTAAGTGACAACCAAGACAGGTGCCTCGGGTTCCCACCTGATGGCTCCACAACGGAGACTCGCCATCGTGATCCAGACCTTCTCAGCCCCTGACCTGGTGATCTGCTGACACTCAGAGACACCAGTATCCATCAGCATCATAGAACCCGAGGGTCACCTGACTGTGTGTGTGTGTGTGTGTCTTGTCTGTCTGCCTGTCTGTCTGTCTGTCTGTCTGCCTGTCTGTGTGCACGTGTGTGTGTGTGTGTGTGTTCTGGGTTCTGAAGGTTCAATCTTGTAACTGAAGACTGGACCTTTACAGAGGGTCCTTGCGAAGAAGTCCAATGGGACTGAGCAGATCTTCTGAACTATCTCCAGAAGGTATATGCACCTCCAAGTTGTGGTCGTCCAGGGAACCTGGTGGGTCTGAGAGGGTTCCTGTGAAGGGTTCATCAACAGGGCTGGCAGGAAAAGGGTTAATGTTGTGGTGGCCGGTTCTATTTCAAATCTGAAAGACGTGAGGAGACCAGACGGGAGGTTCTCCTCCAGTCCTCCCTACACGGTCTTCTCGCTTCTGAAGGGCTGAAGGACATCAGGTTTTACATCTGTAGGTCAATCAAGTCTGGGAGTGAAGGGATGGAGCTGGTGGAGAAGTGGAGGAGGGGTTCCAACAATGGATTGCTGACATGAAGGTGGAAGTTCTCATTTCACAGAAGTCAGAAGCTTTGAGATGAGTAGTACATGAGTCTAAGATTAGATATGTTCCAGGTTTGGTCCCCCCACTGAGCAGCTTTATTCGCCAGCTGGTTGAGCCTGCTGACCTCAGCGGTTGTGGCACAGCCCCTCCAGCACACTACAGAGTAGAAGAGCACCCTGGAAACCATGGACTGGTTAAAGGTCTTGAGGAGCCTGCTATAGACTATAGACACCAAATGACCTCAGTCTCCTCAAGAAGAACATCCTGCTCTGACCTTTCCCACAGAGGGTCCAGTCCAGTTCGTTGTTAATTTGGACCCCAAAGTACTAATAGAAGATGGCTCCTCTCCAGACTAACTTTTCCCCTGTGTCTTGTCTGGCAGGCAGAAGATGCCCTTCCACCATATGACGGCTGGGTTGCTCTACAAAGGGAACTACCTTAGCCATTCACTGTCCGACAATGACAGTGAGGTTCTGGCCTGCATCTCTGTCGAGGAGCTCCATGGTAAGCTTCTCCTGTTGCTGCTTCTGTAGCTCACCTCATCTACCACTGGGGTTGTCACGGCGATGGGGCATCTGCTCTGGTTCACATTCTCTGATTAGGTCTAGAACCTGTTGCGGTTCCACAATCTGCTCCTCTTCTGGCACCAGAACCTCGCCTGCACCTTCCTCATCCTTCTCCAGACAAGGATAGAAAAAATAACGAGCAGACTGCCTGGGATGCTAGGGGGCGAACAACTCCCAGTGGAGATCTGACCTGAAGGTCAGAGTGCTGATGGACCTCAATGTTTTCTAACATCATGGAGAAACACCAAACAACCTGAAAGAGCCACTGATCTCCAAAGCGCTCTGTTGATGTTCACTGGTTGCAGTGACCTCCAGCCTACACCAGAACTTCTTGTCTTTCCTCTCCATCCTCATCCAGCTGCTGGATTTGTTTTGATTGCCCTTCTAGACGGCAGATCCTAATTCTCCACAGCTGGAGATGGAGATGTCCATCACATGCTCCTTATTGTGTATTTAACATCTGGGACTCGGGTCATTTTTAAAGTTCTCAAGACGGTTCTCCTCTGGGTGGACCACATTCTCCTGCCCAGGAACACTCTGGGAACCTGTTTCTGTCCATGGACTCCACTACCCTCCTGCCAGGTAACCTGGTGTGGCCCTGCAATGCCAATCAACCTGGAACTTTCTGCTGCTGATCTTCTATTTCAATTACAAAGCAGATAATTGGTGTCATTTCAATTACAATATCATTTACAAAACTGTTTTTTTTACTTTAAGTGTTTCTGTTCTAAAGGTTCTGAGCCTCAAAGGTTTGGAACCGGAGAACCCAAAGCACCCTGAGGAACTTGGAGAAACCTGAAGAACCCAAAGAACCTCAGGAGGAGTCGATGACCCCCACTCCTGTTCTCCTCTCTCCTCTCTCTGAAAGAGATCAGTGACTGCAAACTAGTTGTAGGTGAGAGTGTAGCCAGACAGCATGGGATGGTGGTTTGTAGGATGATTCCGGTGACAAGGAGGATCAAGAGGACAAAGACAGAGCAGAGGACAAAGTGGTGGAAGCTGCAAAGGGAGGAGTGTTGTTTGGTTTTCAGGGAGGAGTTGAGAAAGGGTCTGGGTGGTCAGGGTGAGCTTCCAGATGATTGAACAACAACAGCTAGTGTTATCAGGGAGACAGGTAGAAGAGTACTTGGTGTGTCATCTGGAAGGAAAGTAGATAAGGAGACTTGGTGGAATGAGGAAGTGCAGGAGTATATACAGAGAAGGCGATTAGCAAAGAAGAAGTGGAATACTGAGAGGACTGAAGAGAACAGACAGGAGTACAGGGAGATACAATGTAAGGTAAAGATAGAGGTAGCAAAGGCAAAACAAAGGGTGTGACTTGTATGCTCGGTTGGATAGTAAGGAGGGTGAATTGATCTATACAGGTTGGCAAAACAGAGAGATAATGATGGAAAGGATGTACAACAGGGCCGGGTGATTAAGGATGGAGAAGGAAATGTATTGACAGATGCTAGAAGAGTGATGGGAAGATGGAAAGAGTACTTTGAAGAGCTGATGAATGGGGAAATGAAAGAGAGGCAAGGGTAGAAGAGGTGACTATTGTAGACCACAAAGTAGCACAGATTAGTAACTAGGTCCTGATGATATACCCGCAGAGGTGTGGAAGTGTCGAGGAGAGGCAGCGGTTGATTTTCTGACTCGATTATTCAACAGGATCTTAGAGAGTGAGAAGATGCCTGAAGAATGGAGACTAACTGCGATGGTGCCCATTTTTAAGAAAAAGGGGGATGTGTAGAGTTGCGGCAACTACAGAGGGATAAAGTTGATGAGCCATACAATGAAGTTATGGGACAGAGTAGTGGAAACTAGACTGAGAGCATTTGTGAACTGCAGTATGGCTTCATGCCTAGAAAGAGTACTACAGATGATGAGATGAGAGATGAGAACAACTTTATTGATGCAGTATTTGCTTTGAGAATGCTAATAGCGAAGTACAGAGAAGGCCAGAGGGAGCTGCATTGTGTTTTTGTGGGCAGCATATGACAGGGTGCTAAGAGAGGAGCTCTGATATTGTATGAGGAAGTCTGGTGTGGCAGAGAAGTATGTTAAACTGGTGCAGGACATGTATGCTAACTGTGAGACAGTGGTACGGTGTGCTGTGGGGGTAACAGAGAAGTTCAAGGTGGAGGTGGGACTCCATCAGGGATCAGTTCTGAGCCCCTTTTTGTTTGCAATGGTGATGGACAGACTGACAGATGAGGTTAGACAGGAATCTCCATGGACCATGATGTTCGCAGATGACATTGTGATCTGTAGGGAGAGCAGAAAACAGGTTGAGGAACATTTAGAGGTGGAAGTATGCTCTGGAAAGGAGAGGAATGAAAGTTAGTCGCAGCAAGACAGAATATATGTGTGCGAATGAGAGGAACTCGGAGGGGAACGGTGAGGCTACAGGGAGTGGAGATCAAGAAGGTGAAGGATTTCAGGTACCTTGGGTCAACACTCCAGATGCCAAGGTTCTCTTTGGGAGTGACCAGGATGGATAGGATCAGGAATGCGTCTATCAGAGGAACAGCACACGTTAGATGTTTTGGACAGAAGGTCAGAGAAGCCATACTGAGATGGTTCAGTCATGTACAGAGGAGGGATAGAGAATATATTGATAGACGGATGCTGGAATTGGAGCTGTCAGGCAAGAGGTCTCGAGGAAGACCTCAGAGAAGATTTATGGACGTAGTGAGAGAGGATATGAAGGCAGATGATGTGAGGGAGGAGGATACAGAGAATAGGGTTAGATGGAGAAAGTTGATTCGCTGTGGCGACCCCTGAAGGGAAAAGCCGAAAGAAGAAGAAGAAGAAGGAGGTGCAGCTCAGTACAAGATGAAATGAAAGTCATGAGAAGCTGCAAACAGCCAGGACTGAGTGGTCTTTACATTTCCACTTTCTGTCTACATCTTCTCCCACCACTTCCTCCTTTTCCTGTTTTCTGTCTAGAGATCCGTGAGGCTTTCAAGGTTCTGGACCGTGATGGGAATGGGTTCATCTCCAAACAGGAGCTGGGAATGGCCATGCGCTCGTTGGGATATATGCCCAGTGAGGTGGAGCTTGCTATCATCATGCAGCGGCTGGACATGGATGGTTGGTCTCACACACACACACTCCCAGTGGCCTTGAAGAACCTGATGTTGTAGATGATCCCTGAGGTTGAACTGGGCCTTTGGACCAGCAGGACCTTCACCTGCCTGTCTCTCCTGCCTTCAGGTGACGGACAAGTGGACTTTGAGGAGTTCATGACCATCCTAGGACCCAAGCTGTTGTCTTCTGAGACCAGGGAGGGCTTCCTGGGGAGCACCATCGACACCATCTTCTGGCAGGTAAGCATGTTGTGGTGACTAGACCCGTTCCTGCCCCCTGACAGGTTCTCTAGACTGCTTTAGAACCTGTAGGCTCTCAGGAGATGGGACTTGTGCCTCTTGGTCTGAGGTCTTGGTCCTTAACGGATTCAGACTGGAAACCAGACCAAACTCACCTGTTCCACAGAAGTCTGGAACTGGATCCTCCACCCTTGCTGATCTCGACTGGACTGTTGGCTCCTGACTTGGACCTGGGTCACTCTTCCTGGTGTCTTGATTTCAGGAGGACCTGAGAAGAACACATTGCATGAACCGATCAGCCTAGTATCATAGATCTTCATCAGGGACAGTCAAAGGACTCTCAGAGGAGACTATTGAATCGGATTTGTCCAATCTGATTAGGAGATCGCTGAATCTAATATGTTTACTGTTGAATCTTGTTGAATCAGATTAAGGGACTGTTAGAGCTGATTACAGGATTTCTTGTCAGTCTCCCAGCACCATGGAAATAGTGCCCTCCTGCTGACCCTGTCATGGGTCTGAGGGATAGGTTCTACTGAGGGTATCATGTAGGGCCACTGCAATAGTGGAGAGAAGGGTCTTTGGAATCACAGGCGTCCCTGATTGTCAAGGAAACAAAGGTCATGTTGTCAGTACTGCGAGTTCTTCTGGAAGAGCACAACATCAGCGAACAGTTCTACTAATCTCTGAAAGCTGCTGAGGAACCCATTTCAGATGGACATGGGCCGGACTGCTGGAGAACCACTGGAACCACTTTGAACCCCAAAGGATAAACGAGGACTTTCCTGAGAAAGAGGGAAGAGTTCAGCAGAATTCAAAGATCTGAAATCCATCTCTAATTCCTTTGATCGGTTCCTACAGTGGATCCACCACCCAACTGCATCTTCTGATGGGGTTCTGGGGTCCGCCCCCCCGGGAATCAGTGCGGTTCAATCTGACCGGATGCGGTTCTGCCCCGTTCTCCTGCAGTTCGACATGCAGAAGATTACGCTGGAGGAGCTGAAGCACATCCTCTTCTATGCCTTCAGAGATCACCTGACCATGAAGGACATTGAGAACATCATCATCAACGAAGAGGAGAGCCTGAAGGAGCACGCGGGAAACTGTCAGACCGAGTTCCAGGGAGGTGAGCTGCAGGCTTGTGTGTGTGTGCGCGTTTTAGTGTGTGTGTGTGTGTGTGCGCGTGTGCGTGTGTGTGTGTGTGTGTGTGTGCATGTGTGTGGAGCTGCCTGTCACAAATATGTGAGATGTCTTTTTACCTCCTGCCGCCGCCATCACTGTCCCTGCTGATTTATTGATTGGTGGGTTGGGGGCTGAATCACTTGACCTGAAGCAGCTGAGATGAAGGCCCAGGATGTAGTGGCTGGCTCATCCGGTTCCACCTCTGAGCTTGATGATGGACAGGAAGCTTCTCATCAAACCTCCAGAGATTCTCTAAAATGAAGGCCTGATCTGAACATTGTTATTATTAGTTTCATTTCCCAAAAATATTTTTTGTTTTCAAAACAAGAGGAAGTAAAAATGAATGATCAATAACCAATAATTGTTAATCAATTAATAACTGATCATTAATCATGGATTAAAAAAAAAAATAAAGCTTGAATAATAGATAGAGAGCAATGAACTTCCTGAAACCAGGAAGGACAACAAAGGTCAAACTGGTCAGAGGAGCCTTCAGCCTTTAGAACCAGGTCAGGGTTCCTCAATACCCAGAGAATATGGAGGTTCCACTCAGGTAAGTGTCACCAAGCTCACAGGAAGTGGTGCACCAGCAGCGGGCATTTGGTGTTTTCACATCGACACCCACTCACTCATCTTCTCTTATTTGTCCTCTAGTCCACCCGGCGAAGAAGAACCGTCAGACATGTGTGAGGAAGAGCCTGATTTGCGCCTTCGCCATGGCGTTCATCATCAGTGTCATGCTCATTGCGGCCAATCAGATGCTGAGGAACGGTATGGAGTAGCCCCGTCCACTGTGACCCTGCATGTGCATGTCTGTGAGTGAGCCGGTCATCAAGACTGGACTTCCACCACAAGCTCCTCCTTCTCATCTAGCTCGACGGGGCAGTGTAAGCCTCTTGTCTTATCAGAAGACAGCGTGGAGCCACCCCCACCATTCAACAAACCCCCTCACAGGGACTCTCAAGGGCTGACCTCATCCTCTGTCCTCTGTTCCCCCGGGTCCATGGAGAGTGAAGGAGCTCCTCTCCTCCCGCCCACATTCCTGGAGGAACATCTTGTGGTGCTACCAAAGTCTCTGTGCTCGGCAGCCAGCGGTGGGAGGAGCCACAGGTTGCTCACCTGCCTGGAATCGCACCTGAGCTCCAGCTCTGATGGGCTTCCTGCAGGTTCTGAGAGGAACTGAGATCCCTCGATTGACCTGTGGCAGGGCCTGGAGGACCTTCAACCCTTGGTTAAACATCAAGAAACTTTGGCTGATCTGATGTTTAGGTGTATTTGTACATACATAAATATATATGTGTGTGGGTGGGTGGGTGGGTGTGTGTGTGTGTGTATATATATATATACACATTATAAATATACCGATTTCGTGTCCTGTCAGTGAGGATCACCGGACCAGGAGAGGAAGTGGGCAGCAACTGTTTCCTGTCTGGAGCGATTTTTTTTTTTTCTCCTTCAGGAATCAGCTGAAGGACTTGGAGCAGTGAAGAGTTTCACCCTTTCTGTTTTGTCCTTCACCGATTCATCAGTCATAATGTCGCTTCCTGCTGAAGACCTTCTGCCTTCATAGATGGAACCTGAAATGCTGATATTCAGTTCTCAGGAATCTCCCCTTAAGGAACCCTTTCCCCTGAACCACAACCATGAAGGTACAAATAATCTTACTACTAGTACTACCGCTGCTACTACCACTACTACTGATGCTACAACTACTACAGCTACTACTGAGAGTAACAGAATGATGTTATAATATACATTCTGATGATTCTGTCATTAATAGTATGTTTCAAATATCATGCCCTATAAAATCCCTGTGTACTTTTTACATTTGATGACATTTGATGATGGGTTCTAATTTAAAAGGGATGGCCAACCATCAAAGATGATATTTGACATTATTATTAATACTGTTTTATTTTTATCATTTCTATTTTATTCCCGTTATCATTATCATTATAATTATTGTTCACATTGTTACTGTTTTATTATTTTAATTTTCATTTTTATTATCATTATTTTTGTTATTATTCGAGGTCATAGTAGTAGTACTGGTGAAGTTCACCAGATGTTTAAGAGTAAAGTTTGTGTTCTGAGTTCCCTTTTTTATTACTGATATTCAACTTGAACTCAAACGGTCGTATGTAGTTTTAAAATGGCAGCCTGATTTATTTTGGAAAATTATTGATTATTTATTGTTGTGGACTTGAGTTCTGTCACTCTGATCCTCATCCTTCATCTTCACTCTCATCATCCTCCCACAAACAACTGGGGAAATTATATTGAATATGTTTGCTTCATTTGTTTCACCAATAACTGGAGAAACTCAAGGTTTTTAAAACTTCAAGGTTTAAAACTCAAGGGTTTTGAAAACTCCTGAACCCCACAGCCCTCATTTAATCCAGAAGCTCCTGCATCTTCTCGTTGACCTTTGACCTTTGAAGCCTGTGAGCTACCGGTTTGTTTTCCACTATATAGTCCTGAACCATGTCACTGTACAGTGCATGTGCATGTGTGTGTGCACTTCTGTAAGTATGCACATGTGTGTGTGTGTCTGTGTGTGTAGCAGCCATCCCTAAGCCATATAATATTACAGAGAAGTCACCAGAAACACACACACACACACACACACACACACACACACACTCAGTTCACTGTTTTATACACAAACAGAACAGTCCTCCCTGTTGTTTGGTGTCACAGTGCCACTTGCTGGTAGAGGGCACTCTTCAGAACCCGGGTCACCTGTCGTCACTGTTTGTTTTTAGAAAAGGGTTTTAGTTGGTTTGGTTTCTCCAGGAGAAACACAAGTTCTGATCCTGCGAGGAGAAACTGAAACCGGTTACTTTTTCAACCACAGACAGTCACTCTTCTGAGCTGAGATGAGACTTGTAGCTGAGGAACCACCAGGGTCAGTTCCATCTGTGGAGGTGAAATATGTCTGAAAGCCATGACACTGTGAGATGAGGCTGAACTAGAACAAAGTCATAGAATAAAGTCAACCTGTCCTTGGAATATAGTGGTCTGTAAAAAAGGAAAAACTATAATATTGTGGGGATGAAGCCAAAATATTCTTAATAATATTTAGATATTTGAGGAAAAAGATTGAATATTATTGTCAATGTAGAGTTGAATTTATTTAATTCAAAATGAATGATGAAATACACTATATATATAGAATGAATATAAATACTATGAGTGACATTTAACACAATCATGAAGTCAGGTATTGGACAGATTTCTGGCATCCAGACATCTAAATAAATAAATCCAAATCTAGGGTTCCGTTTTACCTGTAAAAATAGAAATTTTCCAAAGAAACATAGTATTTTCATATGAAAGAGCAAAAGCTGCTAATAGACTTTCGTTTTTCAGATGAAAGTTTTGTGATGGACAATGAGTTGCCTCCAAATGTAAGAAACAACTGATTTGATTTGAACCCAAGTCTTCAAATGTTTAACCTGGTTCCTTTGCTGTCAGATTACAGCCTTTTCTGAACCCTGGAAATGGGATTATCACTGGATCAGGGATTTTACTGTTCAGACTTGACTCTGATTCATTCGCACTTCATTCTTCTTTGTGTCTTCTTCATTATCTCAGACTAGGTCAGTTAAACTGAGTGAGATTAGGTCAAATTAGATTAAACCTGATTTTGTATTCATGGACCAGGCTTTTCCTGCATGCAGCAGAAAAATGTTGAAAGTGTAATTTTGTTCATGAAAAAGAAATAGGATGCACACCTTCGTAGGGTGTCTCACCTGTGAAGCAGACTTTAATTTTGAAAGGGGGGCGTGTGCACTGTTTCTTGTGTTTCTTAGATAGCACATCCTCTAATGACTCTGCATGTGCAACATTTAACCTTGTAGATGAGACTTTTTATTAACAGGCTCACATTTGAACGGTAATTATTGATCTGTAAATATCGGAATCTGTATAAAGGTCCTGCAAAAGGAATTGATGCAATAAAATCGTTTTTTAATCTTTGAATGACTGAATGAAAAAAAAACCACAATCATTCAGACTTTTGTCCAGTCCTTGAACCATTCCTGGTCCTAAACCTGGTTCTGTTTCTAGTTCAAGCTCCGATCCTGGTCTGATTTGTGATGCTAGCTCTAGTCCCAGTTCCGGTCCATGTTCATGACCTGGAACTGTTAATGTAGCGATAGAGGTAGTGGTCCTGGTTCAGGACCAGGGTACAGTCATTGTCCCAGTCTTGATTCTTATTCAACTCCTGATCATGGTACAAAACCTGTCTCTGGTCCTTGTCCTGGCTCAGGTCAAACTCATGGTCCCAGACCCACTTATAACACTGTGCGCAGAGGGTTGGCACAGTTGTCCTTGGAACCCAATTTTCATGGTTGGATCCCTGGCTCCTCCAAGCCTGACCAAGTGTTGTTGAGGAATACACTGTCTCCTAACTGCTTCCCCGAAGCTGCTCGGTAGCCTTCTGCTCAGGTTTATCCATGATGGTTCAATGCAGTGGGAGCATTTAGCTGTTGTTGAGCTATGTTTACAACTGAATGTGACAATTAAGGTCTTTCTTTCTTTCTTTCTTTCTTTCTTTCTTTCTTTTTTTCTTTCTTTCTTATCATTATTATTATTGAAGATGAGTCATCATTTATGGGTATTAGCTTAGTATTAAACCACTTCCCAGATCTGATCTGTTAGAGGGGTGGCATGGGTTCTCTTCATGCTCTCAGCGTGCTTGGCAGGTTCTCTCTGGGTTCTCATGTTGTCTGCGCCAGCAGCGGCTACAGAAACCTGCATCACATCCACAGCGGCTTCATTGGGGACGCTGATGTTCGGTGCGTCTGCGCCGACTACGTAAGCGTGTTATCGTCACGTGGTTGCGACGTCATTAAGCTAGTACCTGGGAAGGTCCCACAACTTTTAGACGTGATAAAACCTCTTGTCATAATCACGGCGACCATTGAGAAAGCGTCCAGCTGTAGAGTCCGCAGCCATCCCGCCGGGACATTTTCAACCGGCCAGACTTGATGGTTTTCAAGTCGGGGTAAAACAGCGCTAGCATTAGCCTTAGCTTTAGCACTAGCCCTGGACTCGTAGTGCGGCAGAAAGGAGGCGATGTAGCATTTTTACAAGTGAAAGTACGTTACTCTGAATGATTTATTCATTAGACCTTCCACATTGTAACATTAAGCTGTTCTTCTGCTTTGTAGAAAGACATAGTCTTCACCACCCCCCCCCCCCCCCCCCCACTACACACACACACCTCAGCGTGTCGTGATGATGCGGAACCGCCAGAGGTGGCCCAAACTGGGCCTCCTCCTGGTCCCAGCTGTTCCGGGTGGGCCTGGAGAACATCCCCCCCCATCACGCTGGCCGTCCAGGGCCTCAACACGTACCTTTACCTGTTCCTTGCCACTCCTCTCATGCAGGTAACACCCTGTCTCCGAGGAGGAAGGAGATATGATTAGATGAAAGTGTGACCCGGTTCTGTCTATCACGAAATGACAACGATTGTAATGGAGCGCCTCCTGGCGGTAGCTCCTAAAACCCTGATGATTTGGACCTAGAGGCATGCGTAAGTGTCCAGCAGACCTACTTGTTTTCAGACTGGCACCACCTCCTGCTCTCCCCCCTCCACCATGCAGATGACTTGCACCTCTACTTCAACATGGCCTCCTTCCTCTTGAAGGGCAGGAGGTTGGAGCGGCGGCTTGGCAGCGCCTGGTTCTTCTACCATCAGTCTTCTTGCTCAGCGGCCTGATGTATCTGCTGCTGAAGGGGCAGCTGACCAAGCTTACCCAGGACCAGTCCTACAGTGTGGCCTGTGCAGTTGGCTTCTCAGGTACTCGGATCTTAGCGGCCCCCCACAGGTAAAGCATTAGCATTGGGTAGGAGCTTGGAGCTTCTCTCCTCACCCAGCTTTCAAAGGAACCATTCAGTCGAAGATTTTTAGGGGGGTGTCCACTGAAGTTCTTCAGGTCCCTCCTGATTTGCAGCTCATTTTTGCACAGTGATGGAATTCATTCTGTCTGGATGATTGAGGACTAATTATTTCACCAACAGCCTCACTTAGGCGGAGGAGCAGGGGTTGGGACCTCCACCTCACTACAGTAGGTCCCTGGTTGGATTTCCACCAGGGGCCTCTTTGTGTGAGTCTCCTCGTTCTCCCAGTGTCTGTCTGGGGTTCCTCAGATTTTCCTTGTTCCTCCCACAGTTAAAACATGCAGGAGGTTCTTTGGAGAGCCTCCATTGTCCAGACATGTGAATTAGAGGGTGAATGGGTGAATGTGATCTTCCAGGCTGAAGCCTCTCCTGGCCTCCTGACCGCTTTGTCATAGAAATGACTCACAACAGCGAGAGTATACCATGGAGCACTGACTCAGCATACAAAGGTCTTGCAGATTTGGGTGGTGCTGACATCTCGGTCTGTTTGCAGGGGTCTTGTTTGCCCTGAAGGTGCTTAGCAATCACTACCACCCGGGGGGGGTTGACCTAGTGATGGGGGTTCCTGTGTCCAACCGCCATGCCAGCTGGGTAGAGCTTGTTCTGATCCATATCACTTCTCCAGGGTGAGAACCGTACATGTGATTTATGTTCTACCAACTTTCCAAGCCATAGCTCGGGAGAGGGTCAGATCGTTTCAGAAAATTAGCTTCTTGTTTTCAGGAATTCTTGATGAAATCAAAGGTGCGATGAACACCTCCTTTCTTTCCCAGATCCTTAATTAAATGCCTATGCATTCTGTATTTTTAAGTAGAGAAAGGTTTAACCAGAGGAAGCTCATGGAAGGTTCAGGCAATGTAGGAGGCATCACACTGTCCTGAGCATAACGCAGTATGTGTGAAAGGGTCACAGTCACATTAGGCATCTCTGTCACATGTTGGTAAAGACATCAAAGATGAAGATCCCTTCCTGTTTTTAATGTCTTCTAGAGTGCTCTGTGGCTTTTGTGGAGGTCCACCAGTGGTCCTTACATGGTGGATGGTTCTTGTCAATTCACAGAAGCAGAAATTTTAGACCAGGTGGCTGGTCTACATGGATGATTATCAGTGTGCGCATACACACATAGACATCAGAAAGAAGACGGTCCTGGGGTTAAGGCCGGTAACATGATAGAGTAATAAAGAGGATCATAAAGAGTAATAAAGGTAATAAAAAAGAGAGCAATAAAAAGTCAGAGAATCCAAACATTATGTGAAGTTTAACACAACGTTAAAAGGTTTTCACATGAAGGTTCTCTGTTTCCATTCTGTCCATGAGTTGACAGGAGGAGGTTATTGGTGCTTTTCTTTTGTCTTTTGTTCCTCTGTTCATCAGGATACACGATCTATATCAGGCCTGGCCAACCTGTGGCTCCTGAGGCGCATGGGGCTCTTTCGTTCATGTCGACTTTTGTGTTTGTGTGTTTTTTACTTGTGCAATCACGTGCCGCTCCAGTGTTCTCCGCGCACAGCAAAAAAAAAAAACCACACAAATACAAGAATCGACATGAACGTAAGAGCCGCATGTGGCTTGGGAGCCACAGGTTGGCCAGGCCTGATCTATATGTTTGTGTTACACCGGTAACACATAACACTGGTAACATGCGTCCGGCAGGTGCAACTTCTCTAACAGCCGTTTCTCTGCTTCTCAGGACCTCCTGGTTGGCCTGCTTTACACAGCTGGACCCCTGAAGACCATGATGAAGAGATGTGCGCGCGTGTGTGTGTGTGTGTGTGTGTGTCTGTGTGTGTGTGTCTGTGTGTGTGTGTGTGTTTGTGTGTGTGTGGGCGTGCCATCCTGGTTTCCTCAGTGATGTGTTGAACTTCCTGCTCTAGAAAGTCACTTTCTGCAAAGTCTAAAGGTTCTAGTGGGATCAGTTCCAGATACTGTAAAGATCCTTTGAATGTGTGAATGATCCCTTCCTGTGTTCATGTACCTGTAAAACCACCTGGCTCCTCATCCAGTGCCCCCCCCCCCATTTCTAGCTCCGGTGACCTTGAATGGTGTCCACACCCCCCCGGGTACTTTCTCATTGTCAGTACCATTACATTACATTACATTTCAGTCATTTGGCAGACGCTTTTAACCATAGCGACTTATAAGGAGTGCATTCAGTCACCGAAGATCCGAAGTACCAGTAGTCAGAAGTCAGAAGTGCCCACTCAACCAAATAGCCCTCTCAGAACCATATACATACCTACACTCAATTTTTTTTTTTTTTTGTGGCGGGGGCTAAGTGCGATTAGTAGGGTAGTGCTTGGTGAAGAGGTATGTTTTCAGCTCACGGCAAAAGATGGGCAGCGACCCCGCTGTTCTGACCTTTTTTGGGAGTTTGTTCCACCACTGAGGAGCCTAAAGGACACACAAGACCAATGTACCAATCGATGCATCTCCGTGAAGTGACTTGGCCACGTGACTGGTAACCAAGGCAACCAAAATAACCATTGGTGAACAAGGATCAAATCAGGAGTCCCTCAAAAATCAGCAAGTCTCTTCACTGACCTGTCAGGCTGTCAGACGTCTGAGCGCCAGACGGATCACAGGTGTGGACTGCTGCTGGGGCAGGGCTCCTGGGGGAGCAGCCAGTCACAGGGCTTGACTCCTTAGTATTGATATTTCATATTTTGTGTTTTAAAAGTTTTATTTGATAATTTACATTTAATATTCATATTTTACTGAAGTTCTTGGATTAAAGTGGTTTGTTGTGATTAGGAGTAAAAAACTATTAATGGCCTGGTGTGTGTGTGTGTGTGTGTGTGTGTGTGTGTGTGTGTGTGTGTGTGTGTGTGTGTGTGTGTGTGTGTGTGTGTGTGTGTGTGTGTGTGTGTGTGTGTGTGTGTGTGTGTGTGTGTGTGAGAGATCTGGTCTCCAGGTGTAAAGGAGTGCCCTGACTTAATTGACTACTGGGGTGGGATCTCTGGGTACAGGCACCCTCCTCAGGGCAGTGCCTCCTGGGCAGGGCTGGTTTGGGGCCTGACGGAGGAGGAGCAGCTGGAGAAGGCCATCAGGAACAGTCTTAATGACAGAGGTGGGAAGGTGGACGAAGGGGGAGGAGAAGGAGCCTGGACCTTCTCCACCAGTGATTCTGATGACTGGGTCCGGCAAGAGGAAGGAGCCAGCAAGGAGCTCCACCTCCCTACAGCTTCAACCTCTCTGAAGAGGAGGTGTTGGTGGAGGAGGTCAGGTGGATGCAGTTGAGGAGTTAAGGAAGGAGGGCGAGGAGTTCAGGTGAGGAGGAACTCCAGGAAGGAAAGGTAGAGAAGAAAATTTAGACCTTTCCTTCACTGCTCTTGCTCTTGTCGAAAGGAGCTACCTGTGCAGAACAGAACAGATCTGGAGCCCACAGATCAGGTTTTGCTCATTCTAGTCAACCCTTCAGGAGGTGGAGCCCTGTTCTTCATCCCTTGTCTTCCTCATCCTGACTCTTAAGAGGAACCCAAACTTTCAACTTCTAAATTGTAATAATTTTTTTTTCTGATGGATCCGATGGGATTGATCTGTTCCTCTGGCAGCCATCTTCCCTGTGCCAGGAGGTCCTTTCACGCGTAAATGCCTTGAGAACGAACACCTGAAGAGGAACGTCTGATGAACTCTCTGAGATTGTTATTGTTGAGTCACAATTTCCTTATGTAGTCAATAAGTCAATTAAATCAATCATGAATTCATTCATCTTCATCAAACTGGAAAACATTGTCAAGCATCGTAAAGACCTGCTGACATGAGGGGGACCAGTTGCGTGTGTGTCGTATTTTAGTGTTTGGAGCCTGATCTGTTGGACTGGTTCCTCTAGCTGTCCTCTGGGAGAAATGAACAGAGTCTGGTTGTGGTCCACATGCTCATCTAAAGGACCATTTCATTGTTATGATTATTATACTGGACGAGTCCAGAGACAATAGTGGTGAGGGAAAATGTACCAACTGTTGCTGAGCGCAAGTAGATACCAGCAATGGCAATCTCACCCAAAGGCAGTATATTTGGTGCCACAACCAACTTCTAAAGAGCGTTCTGTCCACACTGGAGGGAAAACAAGCTAGCACCAACCCCCTACCAACATCAACATCTAACCCTTCATGGGCAATCACGTTTGTCCTGGACTGGGTTACAGCTGCTTTTAGCAACTCAACATCACAGAGGGATCAACTGTGCTTAGCTCTGGACTGGAAACTCCGGGTGGATATTGGCAGGCAGCTGGTGTTTTCTCCAGAGATTGCTACCACCACCCTCAGACCTGACCTAGTGCTTTGGTTCCCTTCTGTAAATAAGGCTTATATCATTGAGCTCACTGTACCCTGGGAGCACTGGATGATGGCATATGAACGAAAAAATCTGGGCTATGCTGAACTAGCTGCGGAGGTACGACATCGCAGCAGGAACACATAAGTCCACCCAGTGGAGCTCGGATGCAGAGGGTTTGTGGCAACGTCCACCACCTAACTGCTGAAGGGCGTGGGAATCGGGCCAGAGCCTATGCACAGCCATCAAAACTGCACCAGAAGCTGCAGAGAAATGCAACTGGTGGCTTTGGCTGTAGAGGAATGATCCCAGTTGGGCCCCTAGCTACCAAGACAGGGCAACTTACTAATTGGCATGGGATGCAAGCGCAGGTTTGATCAGCATGTAGCTGGGTGCCTCTGGTGAGGGTGTATAGTGTTTAAAGGTCAAAACACCCCACGACCCAGAGGAATGCAACTGATGATGCGTCCTAAATTCAACTTAACACCCATAATTTGAATCAAACCTCCTAAATTCAATTTACCACCCATCATTCTAGTTTTCTCTTGTCAATTGTTGCTGCCCCAGCAACCAACAAACAGCAATTTTGCTGAGTGGAAGGGGGAAAAAGCCCCAGCAACCAACAAACACCAAACTCCAAAATTTAACTTACCACACATATTTTGCCAAGTTTTCTGTATGTATGTGCAAAAGGAATTTAACATCTCATCTTGTGTTATAGCAATCTACTATTTTTATTAGCACCCGAGCCGTCATGGTTTTGTGGCTTGGGGTTAGCACGTCGTCCTTGGAACACAACACTCCTGGTCGGAGTCCTGGCTCTTCCCAGCCTGTCCAAATGCTCTTGAGCAGGACACAGAAACCCTAGTTGCTCCCCTGGAGCTGCTCAGTGGCTGTACCTTCTGCTCAGGTTTATCCATGATGGTTCAATGCAGAGTAATGATTCCTGCAAGGGATTATTAAAGTATTATAAAATTACTGCTACTATTATTGTTTTTATTATTATTTCTATTATTATCATCATAGTTAATAACTATTGTTATGATGATGATAATTATTATCGTTGTTGTTATTGTGGCTGATTTTCCCACTGTGCGCCTAATGATGTCCTCCAGGAGCATCTATTGGTATCTTCAGCAGGTGCCTTCAAACTGCTCCTGTGCTTCAGACCAAAGGTCCCAGATCTTATAGACAGACACATCACTAGTTGATTCTTGATTTGCTTCACGACTGCTGTTTCCTCAGTGATCTCTGGGTGTGGAACATCAGAATCTGATCGGTGGTTCTCTCAGCAAGAACCCTTGTCCACCAAAAACTTGGACCACCAAGGAAAAGCTCAAACATCTGCCAGGTCTGCCAGGAGTTCTAAGTCCCCACATGTTTTCATCTCCGCTCTTGTCTAGTTTCTGGCCTTGCAAAGATCAGAAAAGAAGCTTCAGGTAAAAGAGATTCCAGAGTTTTTTTCCAGACTTGTAGGAATTCTATGTTTTATTTTTCACCAAAACCTGGAGACTGAGGCCTGATAGTATTGTCTCAAGAGGCCCCAAAGTAGTGGTGTTTGTCAGAACTTTAAAGAGTTCATGTCACACCTTGGGAACTGCAAAGGGACCTGAGGTCCAACAGAACCAGGTGACTCAGACCAGCTGTAGAAGCTTCCCCTTGTGAGGACCTCCGTCTGATGGACAGCTGGGAGGAGAAGGTGCTGACACCCAGACACATGATAGAGAATGTGGTGTATGCTGTCACTTGCACTGAGGATTGTGATGATGTCTATATTGGAGAGACCAAACCACATCCGGACAAATGGATGGCCCAACACAGGAGAGCCACCACTTCAGGACTCCATGGTCCACCTCCACCTGAAGGACAAAGGCCATTTGTTTGAAGACAGCAATGTCCGTATTCTGTCCAGAGAAGATAGATGGTTCGAGAGAGGGGTCAGAATTCATCTTTGTCAAAACAGAAAAACAATCTCTGAACAGAGAAGGAGGCCTCAGACACAACCTTTCACAAACATACAATGCTGTACTGGGCTCAATACCAAGATGAATTTGCACACATGGATCAAGCCCATCTACACCCACCAAACAACCAGGAAAGTCCCACCACTAGAACCCGCCAGAACCTAACCTAGACCCATCAAAAAACCTGGCAGTGGTGGGTGAAATGTCTTCAAATGAAGAAATTTAAGCCCAGTTGCAAAGACAAGAAGGTTTCAACAAATCCTTCTAATCTGCTCCTGACGCTAACCCAAACATTCGCTGGTAACATGCTAATACTAATGATCTGCGCTCCGTCATCCCCAGTAGAACCCGGGACATCCAGTCATCCTGATCTACTGATTTCTGGTCCCACCACTCCAGAGCCATCACTGTCACACTCACCTGTTGGGGAGTTCTTACACCGCTGATCCATCCATCCATCCATCCATCCATCCATCCATCCATCCATCCATCCATCCATCCATCCATCCATCCATCCATCCATCCATCCAGCCATCCATCCAGCCATCTATCCATCCAATCCTCCACCCATCAATCCATCCATCACTGATAAAACGGTAACTGTAGTTACCAGTGCCTTCCTCATTTGACCTTTACTAATCTCTGGTAATTTACAGTCACCTCTTCTACCCTTGGTTCTCTTTCATTTTCCTCATTCATCAGCTCCTCTAAGTACCCTTTCCAGCTTACCATCACTCTTCCAGCATCTTGCAATACATACCTATCTATCCTTAATCATCCAAACCTGCTGTCCTTTCCATCTCTATCAACCTGTATGTCATTCTCTCCCTCCTTACTGTCCTTTGTTTGGCCTTTACTACCTTCACATAGTACTGTATCTACCTGTACTGTCTCCTCAGTGTACCACTTCTTTGGTAACCCCTATCTCTGTATATACTCCCGCACTTCCTTATTCCACCAACAAGTCTCCTTATCTACTTTCCTTCCCCATGACACACCAAGTCCTCTCCTACATATCTCCCTGATCACATTAGTTGTAGTTGTCCAGTCATCCTGAAGCTGTCCCTGACCACCCAGAGCCTTTCTCAACCCCTCCCCGAAAACCATACAACACTCCTCCCTTTTCAGCTTTCACCACTTCGTCCTCTGCTCTGCCTTTGTCCTCATTATCTTTCTTGTCACCAGTCACTCTGCAAACCACCATCCTATGCTGTCTGGCTACACTCTCACCGACCACTACTTTGCAGTCACTGATCTTCAGATTAGGTTCCTACCCTGGATACCAAATCTGCCCATCACTTCTTTCTTCTATTACCTTTACCAACATGTTCACTGAGGTCTGCACCAATTACCACTCTCATCTAAGGGTATATTCTGCATCACTTAATCTAACTCATTCCAGAACTTCTCCTCTCACACACGTCCCACCTGAGAGACATAGCCACTAATAACACTGAGCATCACACCTTCAACTTCCAGTTTCAGACTCCTCAGTCTATCTGATTCTCTTTGCGCCTCCAGGTCCTTCCTAACTCCTCTGTCAAGTCCCATTCCATTTCTCTTCCTGTCAGTAACATGATAGTGCAACTTAAAACCTTCTTCTAGGCTTCTAGCCTTGCTACATCCTGGACACAATTAATCTCCACCTTCCTTCTCTGCATTGTGTCAACAAACTTTCTAGCTCCCAGTCCTAGACGCTGGCTTTACCTCTTCTCTCACTACTTCTGAACCTGCCTTCTTCCCCTCTCTCTTCCACCCTCAATAGTTTCCACAGGTACCCAGTAGGTTATCGGCACCAATAGTGGTTGTTATTAACTGGGACATTCACCGACCCCTTTTTAGATTTGTAGGTTTGATTGGCATATTTGGTTTTGGCCCAGGCTTTTTGCCAGGCGCCCTTCCTGACGCAACCTTGCACATCTGTCAGGGCCTGGGGCTGGCTCAGACTCTGGCTTGGCCCTGAGGCTGCATGTATGTACACACTGTTTATTATTTATAGATAGGTTCTTCTCATCGCTTAGAATCTGTATCTATTCTTCTCCACCTCATCCGTGAAATGTTTGTGCAAGTCAGCTGACCTCTGGAACTGCAGCAGGTGACCTCAGGAGGTTTCTCCATAGCCTGGAGTTTAGATTCCTCTGAGCCCAGCAGTGGACCCTGAAAGTCACATTGGCTTTATCGTCTACAGCCTGATTGCACAGATTTCATATCTCATTGTTCCCTTTATTATAGAACTAACAAACTAACACCACCTTCCAGACGGAAGTCTGAAGACACACACACACACACACACACACACACACACACACACACACACACACACACCTCAACACACTGATTGAACACATTCGTGTCTGTTGTTACATGAATACACACACATAATTGAAACTATTTGGATGAAAACATCTGGGCTTTGATGAGTTTGTGAGAACGTGTGGGTCGAATATGGAAACGTCTGGCTGAAGATGAAGATGGACATTCAGAGACAGAGTTGAGGTCCTGACAGGCTGAGGTGTTCTCCACTTTGTTTTCATGAGCTCCCATCTTAGTTCCTTGCAGGACAGGTGAGTGATGGGGCTCTCAAGGTGATGTACTGGGATCCTTGAGGGCTCTGGACTCCTGAGTCCAGACCACCGGGGTGGGGGGATGCCCTCTATCCTGTCCGCCCCTCCACATCTTCTGGAATGGATACCGTCCATGGATCCACTCCACGTTTTTCCCTCGCCCCCGGGTTCTCGCAGGTTCTGAGGAGAATCGGAGGAAATAACACGGCAAACAAACACGCTGGCGTCCGGGTAAGTGGAACACGGTTCTCCTTTCCCCCCTCCACCTCCTCCCCCTTCAACTCCTCCTCCTCACCTTTCCGGAGCATCACACTCCAGATGGTGACGGTCCTCCTGAGCCGTTAATTCACACTCCTTCGAGTGGCGGCTGGAGCGGAGTCTCCTCTGGCCAGGGAGGAGTAACGGATCTGGGGAGGATCACGTCTAAAGAAATCAGTGGAGGTTCTGTTTCCACGTCCGTTTTATTTATCTTTCCGCGCGTGGTCGTGGCCGAGGAGCGGCCGGTGACGAGACGACACACTGGGATGGTAAGAAACGTTGTACGAGCACAGCACGTGTGCGTCTATTCATGCGTGCGTTGAAGCAGCGCTGGTCTCCCCGCAGATCCCAGATCTCTCGGAGCCGTGAATCAGTGACACGGAGCCCCCCCACTGCCTACTCCATGGCTTTCGTGTGGAGGAGATGGAGGGTTCTCCTGGTCCTGAACCTGTTGGCGGTCGCGGGCTTCCTGACGTTATGGACCAGGTGCAACACACGCAGCGTCCAAGCCGCCGCTGCACCGGAGGCCCCCGCCGACGGGAGGCGTCACCGGGGCAACGGGACCGCAACGGGGCCCGGAGTAAGCCAGGAGGTGCTGCTCAAGAGGCTCAGCGCGCTGGAGGACGTGGTCTACCGGCAGCTCAACGGTAGGATCTCTATTGGACCGGTATCGGTAGATGTCAGTCTACATCACGGAGTACTTCTAATAGTACAAACAGGGATTGAGGACTCATCCATTCATGGACACAGACCCTCTCAGTGTCTCAATGGAAGGATGGATGAACAAACATTCTGATCCTGCCTGAGACACAAAGACAGGAAGCCCAGAAATCATTCCTCCAATTAAACTTGAAGGAATCAGGAGGTCAGGTTGCTGAGGGGCACTCTTTCTATTTGATCCTGAAGGTTGTAGAGAATCCTTAGAGGAACAGAGCTCTTCCTTTCCTTTGATAGAGGATCTTCAAGACTGGAGCAGAGTGTTTGCCAGCACCAAAAGCTGCAGATGTTTGACGGATTTCTGTTCGGTTCCTGAAAACAGGGGGTGACAGGAAGTTCTTTAGGAGGTCCCGGCCCTGTATGTGTTGACAGAGCCTAGACATCTGGATGAGAGGAGAGTAAGGGATGGGGTGGAGCTTCTGGGTTACTCCCAGAGAACGTGGATCCCCTTTGGAATGGAGTCTGAAGCAGGTGTTGAGGTGCTGTTTTTCCTCCACAGTCCAACATCTCACCTGGAATCCATCCTACGAGCCGTCCATTCCTGAAATGTCTCATCTCCATCTTCTGCTTTGCTTGTTGGAGGTGGACGTCTTCTTCTTCTGAGCCATTTTTATAGAAAAGAGCTGAAAATGTCAAAGACTTATGAGAAACCACCTAAAAATCAACTAACAGACTCAAACCCAGACCAGAAACCAAACCAGAATCTGGACCTGAACCCACACCAGAAGACCGACGTTTCTGATAACGAAGCAGAAGACATGTCTCCAGTCGCCGGTGCGACTGGAGACCAGTCCTGCCCACCAAGGGTGTTTCTGAAGCTTTATTTTGAAAAGTCACACTGACCCTGTTTTTTTTGTGCCTGACTTCCTGCCAACAGTCCCAGTGACAGGAAGGTCATTTGAGGTCGGACATGAAAACAGGAAGTTGTCTTCATGTTGTTGGATTAAAGGGGCTCGTTGGGGTGGGGAGATGTTCTTCCAATTATGGTACAGCTTCTGGTTGACATGTCTTTCCTGAACTGATCCAAATCCCCAACAGGAGATGTGGGTTGTGGTCAGGGTCTCTGATGCACCTTCACGTCGGCAGCTTTCAAACTTCTATTGAACTGCTGATGGAAGGCAGCCAACCAGGCGAGATGACCCTGGTGTGATGATCAGTGCTGCTCTTCCTTCAGGTCTGTCCAAGTCTCTGGGGCTGATCGAGGGCTTCGGCGGTCGGGGGACGGGTGGCCTTCCTGCCACCCTGTCTCCAGCAGAGGAGAGTGACGCCAAGTACCTGAGGGAGAAGTACGGCTACAACTCCTACCTTAGTGACAGGATCTCCCTGGATCGGACCATCCCGGACCACAGACCCAGCAAGTGAGTGCTCCTGGCACCAAGGAACATCTCCTACACTCTCCTTGAGGTCCAGGCTAGTCAGACGTCAAGGATGCACATTTTAGTCACAACACATTCAAGCTTCTCCTTCTGAAAGAACTTTTTGAGGGAGAACCAAACAAGTCACACTTGAACAAACCTTTACAACTAGGCCTTGCACTACTACAGCCTTGTACTACTAAAGCCTGTACTACTACAGCCTTGTACTACTACAATCTTGTACAACTGGATGTTGTGGTAGTCAAGGAGGTTGACCCTGACCTCTGGCCTTCTGTGTCTTTGTGTGTCGGTGCAGATGTAAAAAAGTCAGCTACCCCCGCGACCTCCCCCAGATGTCCCTCATCTTTATCTTTGTCAACGAGGCGCTGTCTGTGATCCTGCGCTCCGTCCATTCAGCTGTTAATCATACCCCAGCCCACCTCCTGAAGGAGATCATCCTGGTGGACGACAACAGCGATGACGGTCAGTTGAAACAAGGACCTCTTACCTTCTCTTATGAAGAAACAGTGACTGTGTCTGCATCAGAAGGATTATATGTCATACATATGTATGTGTGTGTATGTGTGTTTCTATATGTGTATGTATGTGTGTGTATATGTGTATAGGTGTGTGTGTGTATACTCATGTATGTGAGTGTATCCATGTATGTATGTATGTGTGTGTGTGTGTGTGTGTACACATATGTATATATGTGTATATAAGAATATAAATGTATGTATTGTCCTTCTGTTAAAGTATTTTGATTGAATGAGATTGAAGTATTTCATTATTTTCAATTATAAAACTTGAGTTGCTTTATGTTCACTTGTTCTGATCGATTGTCTTATTATTTACATAAATAGTAAAAATGTTCATATATATATATATATATAGAGAGAGAGAGAGAGAGAGAGAGAGAGAGAGAGAGAGAGAGAGAGAGAGAGAGAGAGAGAGAGAGAGAGAGAGAGAGAGATGAGTTTGTTGTAGTGGATGAAGAAAATGAGCCGTAAACACTAATTCAGTGATGGGCTGAAGAAAGAGAGATGAAGAAAGAGAACATTGAAGAAAGAGAGTGATGAAGAAAGAGAGCATTGAAGAAGATGAGGAAAGCTCAAGGAGTGAAGAGCCTGTGAAAAAAGTGGGGCTCCAGAGAATGAAAGGACAGGCTATTTGTGGAAGTGGCACTGAGAGGGAGGAGAGGAAGTCAGGAGGAGGAGAGAATGGGAGGAGAAGAAGAGGAGAACAGTCAAAAAAGGAGGAGAAGAGGAGAGGAGGAAGAAGAGAGAGGGGGAGGAGAGGAGAAGGATGCCAGTTGGAAGAGAAGGAGGGATGGTGGAGAGGAGGGGGAGGAGGAGGAGAGAAGGGGAGAAGAAGAGGAGGAGAAAGAGGAGAGAAAAGGGAGAAGAGGAGGAGAAAAGGGGGGAAGAGTAGGGTAGAGGAGGAGGAGGAGAGAAGTGAAGGGGAAGAGGAGAGGAGAGGAAGAGGAGCGAGTGCAGTGTGATGAATATTCAGGAGAGGAGACGCCATCCAGAGAAGCTCTTGAAGAGCTTCACAAAGGTGAAGCTGACTTCAGCTTCACCTTTGTGAAGCTGAAGCAAGAGACACTGTTTTCATCCCATATTTTTTCAGATGCCATGGTCAACTCTAGTTCCTCTGAGATCAGGATTCAAGGATTCAAGACTTTTATTGTCATTACACACAGTACAATGGAATTTAGAGATAGCAGCTCTCAGGTGGAATCAAAAACAGACAAAAACAACCTTAAAAAGTAGTACACAGAACAACAATACAATGATAGCAGCATCTCTAGGTTAGAGATATAAGACAGAAAAAACATAAGTAGTCGTAACAAAAAAAGTAACAAAAATATTTTAAAAAATCTAGAATATAAATAACATCTAGAACAGTGGTTCTTGACCTGGGTTCGATCGAACCCCAGGGTTCGGTGAGTCAGTCTCAGGGGTTCGACGGACGTCAACACACACACCCGACTCATATAATTCGTGATGACACACCCCGCTTGGCCGTCACTGGCTGCAGGTGATCATGCTAAATAGCTTGGCTATTGCTGTAGGGATTTTGGTGCACTCAATAGTCAACTTGTAACTGTCGTGATGGTGCATTGTGTGATTTCTTTCTAAATATTTCAACCCCTTCATACTAATTATGTCAAGCATAGAAAGTGGACGGACAAATATGATTCACATGTATAACAGAACATGATTGGACTCAGCGTTCTAAATGTTTTTGTGTGAAAATCATGTTTTGCTGGTTTTGTTCTTTGAACACATTCATTTTGTGTACCAGTAAAGCAAATACCTATGTCTTGAATTTGAAAAATCATATTTTATTTTTCCAATACAGAAGGGTTAGGTGAATGCGTTTATAAACCTGGTGGGTTCAATATCTCCAACAAGGTTAAGAACCACTGATCTAGAAGAATAAATACATAAGTATGTCAAAAGGAAAAAGTAAAATAAAAAAGTGACAAGTGGAAAAGAAGGGTTTATTGCACTGTACTGTAAAGAGGTACAAATGTTCAGGGTTGTGACGAATTTAGTGCGATGACCGCTCTGGGGTAAAAGTGCTTTTCAATCCGTTTTGTTTTTGCCTTGATTATCCTAAACTGCCTCCTAGCAACAGTTGGAACAGGTGGTGGCCAGGGTGGGATGGATCTCTGAGGATGCTGTGGGCTCTCCTGAGGCAGCATGTGTTATAGATTACCTCAAGTGATGGGACAGAATGACCAATAATTTTTTGGGTGTTGTTTAAGAATAAGAATAAGAATAAGAATAAGAATAAGAATAAGAATAAGAATAAGAATAAGAATAAGAATAAGAATAAGAATAAGAATAAGAATAAGAACAACTTTATTTATCCCGAAGGAAATTGTTGTGCCAGAGTTTCAAGTAAAACATAACAATAATAAATAATAGTAGGAAGGAGGGAGAGTAAGAAATTCAAATAAAACCATAAAGTGTCAAAGTCAAGGCTATAAAGTGTTTTAAGGTCTTAAAAAGTACAAAGATTTGAATATTCCCTTCGGCTGAAGGAAGAGGAATTAAAAAAATCTGATAGCCTCAGGTAGGAAAGACCTCCTGTGGCGTTCAGTGGAGCTCCTTGGTGGTATCAATCTACGACTGAAAGAGCTCTGACAGGATGTCAGTGTGGCATGCAGGGGGTGATGGACGTTGGCCATGATGCTGAGGAGCTTCCTCAGCATCCTCCTCTCTGACACCTGCACAACAGACTCCAGCTTCACTCCCAGGACAGATCTAGCTCTCTTGATGAGCTTATTGAGTCTGTTGTTATGGTCCTCTGCAGTGCCTTCCTTTCTGCTACTGAGCAGCTGCCAAACCAGAGATTCTCTGGGTCAGGATAGACTCCAGAGGGAGAACATCGATTGTGTTCCACATCTTCAAGTAGGTCTTTGTACAGTAGCTCCGGAACTCCAGGTCTCTGAGTCTCCGGGTCTCCAGGTTGCCGGATCAGGACCTCCAGACAATCAGTAGGTTCCTCAGACATGAATGTTCCGTCTGTCTGGGATATTTCTGGAACATTCCCTTGCAGTTCGGCATTGGCCGGTGTCTCCCCGAGCCGGCCTCGGACGGGGGGGGGAGGCATGGGCCAGTGTCTCCCTTAGCCGGTCCCAGGCCCGGATAAATTCAGAGGGTTGTGTCAGGAAGAGCATACAGCCTGAAACTTTTGCCAAAACCAAAGATGCGAATCAATCATAATAACCAGATCAAACCGGATAGGTCGAGGCCCCGGGTTAACAATAACCGCCATTGGTACTAATGACCTACAGGAATCCAATGGAAACTGGGCTACTGTAGGTAGATGAAGGAGAGGAGGAAGGCGTGTTTGGAAGCAGAGAGAGAAGAGGAAAGGCAGAGTCTGGGACTGAGAGTAGGGACTTTGAATATTGGGACTATGAAAGGAAAAGGTAGAATTAGTCGACATGATGCAGAGAAGGAAGGTGGATATACTGTGTGTCCAGGAGATCAAGTGGAAAGGTGTAAGGCTATAAACTTAGGAGCAGGCTTTAAGTTGTTCTATCATGGTGCTGACAGCAAGAGAAATGGAACACGAGCTATCTTGAAGGAGGAGTTTTTTAGGAAGGTTCTGGAGGTGAAAAGATTTTCAGATAGACTTATGAGTCTGAAATTGGAAATTGAAGGTGTGATGCTCAATATTGTTAGTTGCTATGCTCCACAGGTGGGCTGTGAATTTGAGGAGAAGTTCTGGAATGAGCAAGATGAATTGATGCAGAATATCCCCTGAGATAACGTAACATTCGACACATTCTTTTAACCAAAATTACTTACAGTGGAGTTGCTTGGGATTGAACCTAGTACCTCATACATGCGAAGCGTGTGCTCTACCACTGAGCTACAAACAGGTCCAAAGAGACGGAGTGTGTCGAAATCACGTGAAGAGAAGGGTTCAAGCATGTTTGGATGGGTAGAGAAAAATGTCAGGGGTACTATGCAATAGAAGACTATTAGCCTGAATGAAAGGAAAGGTGTACAAGACAGTGGTGAGACCATGGCCTAGAAACAGTTCCAATGACAAAAAGACAGGAGGCGGAGCTAGATGTAAAAGAGATGAAAATGCTTAGGTTCTCTTTGGGAGTGACCAGGATGGATAGGATCAGGAATGAGTCTGTCAGAGGGATGGCTCATGTTAGATGTTTTGTAGAGAAGGTCAGAGAAGCCAGACTGAGATGGTTTGGTCATGTTCAGAGGAGGGAGAGTGAATATACTGGTAGACAGATGCTGAAATTGGAGCTGCCAGGCAGGAGGTCTTGAGGAAGACCAAGGAGAAGATTTATGGACGTTGGGAGAGAGAGAGAGGATATGAAGGTAGTTGGTGTGAGAGAGGAGGATACAGAAAATAGGGTTAGATGGAGAAGCTTGATTCGCTGTGGCAACCCCTGAAGGGAAAAGCCAAAAGGGGAAAAAGAAGAGTATGATCCAGGATCTTCATGACACAAGAGGTGTGCATGTTTGGGTTCTGAGTCTAGAATCGTCCATCCAACACAGGAACTTAGATCTAGATGACAGCTGGATAAGTCCAGTTCTGGTCAGTTCACCTTCATTTCTTCTTGGTGACCCCGTTGGCCTTCTGAGGGGAAAGATGGGCTCTAGCCGCTGGATAGAATGTGTTGAGAACATGATGAGAAGCTACCTAAACACCTCCTACACTCTATATGTGAAGATCACTAACTACTGTGAAGAACTGCATTCAAGACCTTCACATCCTCTCTTCACCAGGATCTTCAGACTCTCCCCTCACCAGGACCTTCACACCTTCTCCTCAGCAGGGCCGATCAGATCAGAGTTCTATCACAGGGTTCATTTTGAAGCTGTTTGGTTCTGATGGTTCCTGTCTGATGTCCTGATGCCTGTCTTTGTCCCGACAGGGCAGGAGGGGCGGCACTTGGTGTCAGAGGGTTCTGAGGGTTCGGAGTCAGAGGCTCTGAGGGTTCTGGGACAGTTTCTAATGTGTTGTCTGTGATGGATGCAGAACAGCTGAAGGGGCCTCTGGAGGAGTACGTGAAGAAGCGCTACCCTGGCCTGGTGAAGATGGTGAGAAACCAGAGGAGAGAAGGCCTGATCCGAGCCAGAATCGAGGGCTGGAAGGTAGCCACTGCTGAAGTGACAGGCTTCTTTGATGCCCACGTGGAGTTCACGCCCTCCTGGTGAGTCAGGTTCTTGGCCCCAAGCCTTTGGCTGAGGAACGTGCTGGCAAAACGTCCATATTTAGCATACTTCAGATCCACGAGCTTCTATGCTGGTTCAGAAGGTGCAGGTCCGGGAGGAGCTGAAGAACCAGTGTCCTAAATGGCAGGAGAGCTGTAAAATAAACTGTCGTTCTGCTCCAGGTCTCTTCTCCAAAGAAGACTTCTCTCGGACCAGATGTTCAGTCTTGTAGAGGAAACTTCTTGGAAAACATCTCTGAGAACTAGTGATATGTTTTTTTCTTCAGGGCAGAACCGGTTCTGTCCAGAATCAAGGAGGACCATAAGAGGATCATCTTACCCTCCATTGACAACATCAAGCATGACAGCTTTGAGGTGGAACGTTACGAGAACTCAGGCCACGGATACAACTGGGAGCTGTGGTGTATGTACATCAACCCCCCTAAGCAGTGGTGGGACCAGGGGGACATGTCTGCCCCCATCAGGTGGGTGGGGCCTAATCACAAAACCATGGAGGGGATGGAGGGGTCAATGGATGGATGCATGGATGGATGCATGGATGAGTGAAAACCCATCTGAGAACATCTCCTTATAACCTGCTCAACTCAGGACTCCGGCCATGATCGGCTGCTCCTTCGTGGTCAACAGAGATTACTTTGGTCAGATCGGCCTCCTGGACCCTGGCATGGACGTCTACGGAGGCGAGAACATCGAGCTTGGCATCAGGGTTCGTACCCCATACACACACACACACACACACACACACACACACACACACACACACATACACACACATTGTCATCCACCACATTCTAGCATACCAAGAGGAAGAGGAACTCAGAGGAGATGATGATGTTGGCTTCCATTATTCTTCTGCAAAACTTTGTGTATTTAAAGTAGAACCGATCAGAACTCCACTTCCCTCTGGGTTCATTGCTTCAGGCTCCTAGGCTCCTGACCTCCTTGAACCAGGCCTTTGTCTGCTACACAAGAGAAAATCACAAAGACATCTTTAACAATTTTCACATCTTTGATATCCCCCCCAAAAAAAGGAAATCTGGCTGAATGTCTAAAAATGAGATGTAGGACTGAAAATCAAGGAAAAAGTCAGGGACATGCAGGTCCTTTGTGAACCCCAGAGTGAGGTCCTCTGACTCCCAAACCAGGAACCCTCGGCTGAGAATCTGCTGGAAAGTCACTCGGAACCAGCTAAGGAGCAGTCAGACGTTCTTTAAGGAGTGTTGAGAAGATCAGAAGATGAGAAATGGATACCGTCCAGCAGAACCTGGAGAAAAAAATCTCAGCAAAGCAGAGACTTTGAGTCCCAAACTTGAAAAAAATCAGGAAAATTAAGGTGAATGTTCTGGTGAAGGTGTGGCCCATGTTCCTCAGGTGTGGCTGTGCGGCGGCAGCATGGAGGTCCTCCCCTGCTCCAGGGTGGCCCACATTGCCCGGGTGAAGAAGCCGTATCACAGCAACATCGCCTTCCACACCCGCAGGAATGCCCTCCGCGTGGCCGAGGTCTGGATGGACGACTTCAAGTCCAATGTCTACCTGGCCTGGAACATCCCCATGGAAGTGAGCCCCCAGCTGGGTCCCACATCAGGCTCCTGAGAGGAGGAGTAGCAGCCGGGGAGTAGGGAGTAGGGAGTAGGGAGTAGCGAGTTGGGAGTAGGGAGTAGGAGTAGGAGTAGGAGTAGGAGTAGGAGTAGTGAGTAGTGAATAGGAGTAGGAGTCGGGAGTAGGGAGTAGGGAGTCGGGAGTCGGGAGTCGGGAGTCGGGAGTCGGGAGTCGGGAGTCGGGAGTAGTTGTACTCTGGCTGTTCTTGCAGGACCTCGGTATCGACTTTGGGTATGTTGTACTCTTGCAGTAGTAGTAGGAGTAGTTGTACTCCAGTTGTTGTTGCAGGACCACGGTATCGACTTTGGAGACGTGTCCCAACGAGTATCACTGAGGAGGAATCTGGGCTGCCAGAGCTTTGGCTGGTACCTGGACAATGTTTACCCTGAGATGAGGAGGTACAACAACACGCTGCTCTACGGAGAGGTGAGCCAACACCTTTTAGGACACACACACACACACACACACACACACACACACACACACACACACACACACACACAGATGGCAACAAGGAATTTAAAATCCTATCCAATGAAAAGCTTTTGGTTTTCTCTTCTATCCCTTCCTGGATGCTGTCAGTGAGTGTGAAGACTCTTTTTTTTCTGGTTTCAGATGCGTAACTCCAAGGCTGGTCACCTCTGTCTGGACCAGGGCGTGAAGGAGAACCACACAGCCACCCTGCACCCCTGCCATGGCTGGGGCCCCCAGGTGGGACCTCCTGCTCTGTTGTTGTTTGTTTTCTAGAAAATAAATGGACCTTCCAGAATAATGTATTCAAAAGCTCTTTAAGAGGAACATTTTTAGATTCAATACAAATATAGAACACATATGAAAATCAGAATTAAAAAAAAACAAAAATACGGACTGAGGGAGAACCCTGAAGACAGCCCTTGAAGAGAGCTCCAAAGAGAACCTTGAAGATCCCCAAGAAGAGACGTTGTTGTTCTTGTGAGCTGGAAGTCCTTCCTGTGAAGGGTGTTGAAGGTCCTTTGTCTTATATAAGGCTCTGAGAACTCGTGGGGAACCTGCTGATCTTGTGGTGTTCCCTCAGCTGGCTCGGTTCACCCGGGGGGGGCAGCTGTTCCTGGGCCCTCTGGGCAGCACCGGGGATGACACCCGCTGTGTGGTTGATGACCAGGTGGGCAACTTCCCTCAACTCCTCAACTGTGACAAGGTGTCTGATGTCCAGCAGAAGACTTGGCACTTCTCTCAGGTGGGTCCGACTGGCCGCCGCCCTGATCCATGGGTCTCATGGATCGGTGGTCATGTGAAGAGCTGTGAGTCCTCTTCTGGCCTGCAGGGGGAGGCCCTGATAAACCGAGCCACGAGACGATGTCTGGAGGTGGTTCCAGCAAATGTCTACTTCGGCCACATGCTGGTCTTGCAGCCCTGCTCCGGCCAGACCTGGACCATCAAGAATGCCATGAAGCCGTAGGCCGGTGTGTGTGTGTGTGTGTGTGCATGTGTGGGTGGCTGGTTCAGGGTGCACAGTCAGGACCAAAAGGTCGTTGGAGTGATGTGGAGTGTGGTGGGGAGGACCTGGCTCAGAGGGACGGCTGGATGACCTTAGAAACTATGCATCATTAGTCTGACAGAACTGTCTGGTGTTGCCACTCAGATTTGACAGCAGGAAACAACATGGAGTTCACCTGGAGAGCCCAGTGTCCACCCTTAGGAACTGGGTCTTTGCCTTCACTCGGGTTCTGATGGGACTCCTCAGAACCTCCTGGACTTGTGTTCTTCTTGTTTCCAGCTCCTGTAAATGTGTCTGAATTCATCCTTGGTAGAATGCTGCCGCGGCCTGTGTATTGTAATAACAGGAACATCCGGTTGTCCTGAACCGTCTTTGTCCTAAGAGATCCCAACCCACATCCAGGACGAAGGTCACCAGGTTCTCTCACGGTGAGGCCACTACCTGGACCTCAGCTCCAATGAGAGAACTGAAGAGGAGCGATGAGGATAGTCATTGCCTATGATGTCACTGTTTTCTCTGTCAGCTGGAGCTTTTTGCTTCAGTGATGGTCTTCCAATAAAATGTCTCCTGCTTTTATTTATTCTATTGTTTCAGATGTCTGTGCTTGATTTTTGGATAATCTGCCAGGTGATAATCTTTGTCTGCACAGCAAACTGCAGCAAAGACGTCTGGTCCTCTCTGCACAGGTTTGGAGGACAAGTCAGTCAGAACCTTAGGTAAAATTTGATCAAGCGCCCTCTCTGGCCCTTTTTACTTCATAGACCGCCGACCCACCAGTGAGCAGGCATGAAGCTCAGGGGCCAATCACAGTGGCTCCCGGGCTGAGAGGCAAGGTTGAACAGTGACGGCTAAGAGACATCAATAGATTCTCTCCACGTCTCAGTGCCCACCGAGGAACAACGTCTGCTACACCCCGAGTCAGCGGGGTGGGGGAGTCGGGAGAGTCGGCTGCCGCTAGACCTGCGGCTTGGAGTCCATGGCTAATGCTAAAGCTAATGCTAAAATATATGCTTCGCGCCCATTTAAAAAAGTTCATGTCCTCCAAACGGTTGAAAACGTCCCAGCGGAATAACCACAGACTCGCGGACGCCACGTCTACTTTCTCACACTCACACATTGCCGTGCTCAGACATTGATCAGACGTTTCATCTCTTAGAACTAATCTGATTCCCAGGGACCAGATTAGTGACGTTGACAGCCACATGACAATTATGTGAGCACCAGTGTCCCCGCCGAGGTTTCAGCCGATACATTTAGTTTTCTTGTTGTGTTTAAAGAAAATTACATGTTGTATTTCTGAGACGGTTGGAGGTTATTTGGTTGAAGTCTGGTGATAATGAGTCGCAGCGCCCTGTTTTGGTGCTCCTGAAGAGGATCATGGGACTTCATGTTCTATTTGAACGGCAGATGAGTGATTCCGGAAATGTAGGATATATGATGGTTTGTATTTCAGACGCAGAGCTTCTCCACTCACGTCATCGCAGCTATTAGTCTTCTTGATATGAAGTGTGGAGAAGTGTGATGGGTGATCCCTGAACTTAGCAAAAGCGAAAAGTGTCTTCCTGCTGATCAGCTGAAAATAGATGTAGTTTTAAATATGAGAAAATATCTGTGAAGCCCTGACATCATCAACACTCTAAGCTGTTAGTACAATAATGGTTGTGATAATAGTTTGGCTCTCAAAAAAGTCTCACCCAATGAAATGAATATCTTTACATAATTTTTGCAGCTTTTCTAATTTTTGAGAGAGTCAATGTTTTTCAAGGTAGCTAATAAAAACAACATTGAAAAGACATCGAAATTCTATATTAGTAACCCCCATTAGCCTCCTCTAAGTTTGAAGTCATGATTTAAACTCACTATTGTTTGCTGCTCTCTAGTGGTCTCTGTGTAGAATAGCATCACAGAGCCATTGATCGTTCGAGGAGATAAAAATGTTTTTATTTTATGAATCTTTCTGGTACATCACGCCATAGAGATCTGAAGTCCGTTTAGTGTGATGTCCTAAGGTGGAGAACTGTCTCCAGACCCTGGCAGACCCTTGACTGAGAGGAAATCAAATAAAAAGAAGTTGGTAAAACAAATGTTCGGTGACACATGTTCAGCCAATGAATTAATGAATAAACAAATACACATTTTGAATCATTTAAGAATTATTAGATGGTCACCTGAATCATACTGAAGAAAATAAACCATCATCTTTATTCTTTGATTTTAGCTCAATATCTCTCTGTCTGTAGATCCCTTCATCCGTCCATCTATCTGCTGCTCAAAAGGATGAAAGGAACACCAAGACAACACATCGCATCTCAGTGGTGAAGATCTCATGCTGGGTGTTTGCTGATGTCCACCCTGGAGATGTCTGAAAGTTCCTCCCTGGAAACGCTCTTCCCCGCTCTCCCCCTCTTCTCTGATGACTGTGTCATTGGCCGACTCATCAAAGATAGTGATGCCAGGAAGAACAGGGAGTTGATGCAGGACTTTGTGGACTGGTGCCTGCAGAGCTGCCTCCTGTTCGACACTGTAGAAACCAATGTGGTGGTGGATCTCTGCAGACGTAGACATATCCAAACACCGGTGGACATCCAGGGGATGGACATTAATAGAGTGGTCTCCTCTAAGTACCCTGGTGTTCACCTGAACATCATACTGGACTGGTCACACATACTGATGCTCTCTACAGGAAAGGTCAGAGTAGACTGTACCTGTTGAGGAGACTCAGGTCCTGTGGAGTGCAGGGCTCTCCTGAGGATCTTTTTCCACACTGTAGTGGCATCAGTCATGTTCTTTGGAGTGGTCTTCTGGAGCAGCACCCTGTCAGCGGCTGACAGGAAGAGACTGGATGATCTGCTGCAGAAGGCCAGCTCTCTCCTGGGGGCCGCTAACTCAGTGCAGGAGGTAGGAGAGAGGACGATGGTAAAAGCTAGGCCCTCTGATGGACCAGCTCTCCACCCCATGCAGAACATCACTGCCGCACTGAGCAGCTCCTTCAGCAGTACACTCCTACCCCGGATGGGCACTGATTGTCACCTCATGCTCACTGCAGGAACGCCGACGGGATCCACTGACCAAAAGTCAGGAGATGAGAAAAGAGAACGTGTCAGGGCCTCCTGTTCTGGGGCGTCTCATTGTTGCTCCTCTGGTGCGCCTTGTGTTGATGTCATGAGCACATGGCTGAAACGGATGAACAACCATCTACTCCGAGCTGAGCAGAGCAGCCCATAAAATAATCTCCTGGGATGTCCAATCTCTGTGCGAAAACGTTTCATGAAGAACGTTAAGGGTCTTCACGGAGGGTTTTATTCTCCTCACGTCCGATCCAGCGCTGAAGGGGTTGAAGCTCAACTTACCTGGCCGGGGCATGTGAGTCAGGTGTCTTTTTGCACGCCGTTTCCCATCAATTATTCACAGGGAGATTCTCCGGAGAGCCCACGGAGATCCCTTTAGAAACCGTCTCTGTTTCACCCACAGCTGCGGAGGCTGCGGGGGCTGCCGGGCGGGCAGGTAGTTGCCATAGTAACAACCCCACGTTCGCCGGACCGGACAACCGTGGTTAGTCAAGCCAACCGGAAATTTATTAACTCTAATTATTGACTGTCAGGTTTTCAAAGTAAAAGCTGACGAATTAAAGCCATCCCATGGGATGACGTTTGTAAATGGGACTCATCCTCACCGAACACCTGAGGACATTTACTGTTTGAGGAAGAACATGAGAGCATGTCCAGGAAAGAGTAACACATGGATCCATTGGAAAACTGTTAGTCAAGCCTCTGAACCACATATGTCAAAGTCAAGGCCCACGGGCCGGATTTGCCCCCGAATTATCTCTGGCCCCTGGGATGAAATTGATCATTATTAGAGCCGGGCTGCAGGCCGCAGCCACCTGCTGGTGTTTTGAACGCACTGATACTGCATTCCCCACAGTGCAACGGAAGCTCGTGAACTCGCTGAAGCACAGCAAGCGGGCTTTGGCTTCATTTTTCATCAACAGTAGGAGCAGACATCAACCTTCAGCTACCTCCTTTCCTTTCTAGACAAAAAGGTTGACTTTAAGAATAGGGGTTTTTAAGCCAGCTGGGAGGCAGAGTACATGTTCATGGAGGTAAAAGGCAAACCCGTTTGTTTTTATTTTACATTACATTACAGTCATTTAGCAGACGCTTTTATCCAAAGTGACTTACAAAATTGCAATTCAAGATTATGAATAAACACTCTATGTTTATTTGGAGAAAGTTTGGCTGCAGATGTGGATAGAAAACTTGAGCCACTTTTCTAGATGCCAGACCATGAAAGAGAAGCTCTCTACCACTGTGTTCCCAAGTGCACAGTTTGTCGATAAACTCAACATACTTTCTGCTGACTTCCGACGCCGATATGCTTACTTTGAAGACCCAAAAAAAAAAGGTTTGCACTGTGCGGCACTCGACGTGGTAAGCGGATCACCAAACCTATAAATGGAGTTGACTGAGCTCCAGTGCAATGACACACTGAGGGAAAAATATGAGAGAGTGGGTGCTGCTGAGTTTGCCCGTTTCATCCCCGACACAATGCCCAAGCTGCGCATCCAAACTGCTCAGACGCTCTCTGTGTGTTTGGCAGCATATACCTGTGTGAACAACTGTTCTCTTTGATGAAGCTAAACAAAACATCACACAGGAGCCGTCTGAGTGATAACCACCTTCACTTAATCCTGAGGATTTCCTCCGCTCAGAGCCTGACCCTGAACATTGATGGACTTGTACAAAAGATGAGATACCACAAAGTATCAGGCTCAACCTCAGACAAGTAATCATCACAGAGCATTAACATATTTTTAGTTTTTAACTCAGTTACATTTTTACATTTGTTTCCACAGGACCTGTAACTTTTCTTTGAAGAAAGTATTGTTTTGTCTGTGTGCCGAAGTATTGGTATTTTATTTTATTGTATTTTATTTATTTATGTTTATTTTTCAGGGAAAATAAACATGGACTCAGGGAAAATTGCAGAAAGGAGCTATGAGAAAGAATACAACTGATTTGATTTATTTATTTTTATTTTCTCATTTTACTATTTGAAAGCAGTAATTGATATGATCATAGAGCAGCATGATATTGCATTTTCAGTTTATAATGCATGTGATTTCATTCATGCATTTAGGTCTTGGTTCAATAGGTTATGTTCAGTCAGTTTTTGGCCCTCTGTGTATTTGACATCCGTGGTCAGAAGGATTTGTGTTTGCAGGTTTGTAGTAATATCACACACACACACACACACACACACACACACACACACACACACACACACACGCATATTGTGATTAAATCGATGAATGGATGAATTCGGTGGCAGAAAAATTAGTGAAACCAGGAGGAAATAGAAATGAAAGGATGATGTTCCAAAAGGAACGAACATTTGTGCCTCTGTTCACCCATCAATATCATCCTTTAATCAAGTTAACCTTCCATTCAAAGTAATCGATTCCATCCCAATAATCGACCTCTCACTGAACGCTGACTCTTATTTTGAAATTTTATACCGGAAAAGTAACTGGTAACATTCTCAACTTGACGCTCTGTGGGAGGCAGGTGAAAGCTGGAGGGCCGTGCTTGTGTCTGCGCATCCACGGATGAACAGGCGGTGACGGAGGAGACGACAGACCGGAAGACGACGAACAGCGATAAAAGGAGGCGCTATGTCTGAAAGCGTTGGGAGTCTTTCCGACACCAACCTGCTGTTGCAGTACTGCAACCACGGTGAGTGGCAGCGACCCCCGGATCCCCAGAACCCTCGGAGGTCCCCGGGACCCGGCGACCCGGTACAGAGTCAATTCTAAGAAACGTTTTGGAAAAACAAAAACAAAAACAAAAAACAAAAAAAAAAAGGAAATCCAAATGAATTATGGAGAAAGAACTTGTGCTACTTCCGGTGTCGCCCCCCCCCCCCCCCCCCCCCTCCAAATGACAGTCAAGCTGGGTTGCCAGGACAATCAGAAGGTTAAAGACGGCCAAGGTTCCAGCGACTGCTTTGGTGTCGAAGTTCCCTGTCCTCCTCATCAGGCAGCGTTTAAGACTTCGGTTCTGAAGGAGGGCTTCAAACGTCAGCAGGTTTGGAGGCACCTGATTGTCTCAGTGTGCATTAGCCCTTCTGCTTTGCTTTCTTTGCTTTGCTGTTTGTCCTGAAGACCTCAAGCCATCATCCCTTCTTGTCCTCTTTTGCCTGATGTCATCTCCACGTCTGTGGGACAAAGATCAGTCGGGGGCTCAAACTGCGTCTGCTCAAAGGTTACGCTCAGTACTCAATACTCAGTAGGTCTCAGTATTCAGTCTCATCACTTTTCCAGGGTGCTTTAAAGTGCTCTCTCTTACAGCCATTGAGGTTTGGGGGTTTTAAGTATTGATGAGCCGATCAATAATCCGCAACGTGAAATGTGAAGCAAACAAACCAGACAGACAGCAGGGTCACACACACGCACGCAGGCACGCACGCACGCACGCACGCACGCACGCAGGCACGCACGCACGCAGGCACGCACGCACGCAGGCACGCACGCACGCACGCTCAGACACACACACATACCCACTGTCTTTGCTGTAGTGTGTTGGTATCAGTCACATGGTTTGGGTACAGTTTCTGTTGAAGATCTTCTCAGGGTTCTGAAGGACACTTGCAGTCGAAGAACCACTGAATAATGAATGAACGACCCAGAGCTCAAAGATCATTTCCTAGTCATTAATGAACAGTTCAATGTGAATTTGAGATGTTGCTTTGGCTGTGGTATGGTGGAGAACCTGGTCAGGGGGCGCAGCAGTTGCAGAAATCAATCGGTGACATGATATCCATGACCAGCCTGCAGGTTGGTGGAACATGGGCAGTAGGGACAGAATGTCTGAGCCACTTGTTGGAGAAATGGGATGGACTGTGTGCTTTTTTTTGTGTGTGTGTGATGACTAGTTTAATTGATTTCATTCCTTCTATGAAGTTTGATGGACAACCTTTATGATCTTCTCAAATCAGAAGTCCTTCCCTGAACTTGAAGAAGAAAAGAAACCCCAGATATAGAATAAATAGAAATAAAAATCCCTCCTACCTTCTGTGAGGTTTCCTCACCTCCAGACCACACTCCAGGCCAGCACACATGTCCAACAATTTCTATAGCTCCAGGAATCTTGAAGATGAGGGATCTTCACTGAGGAAGATTTAGCACATGTAAACATGATTAATTCATTCAATCATGACACAAATAAATAAACCAAATGGTTTGGTTAAATAAACCAAAGGTGGACCAGTTTGGCAGCAAAGGCAGCATAAATTGAAATTCAGATGATGGGATGACATGTACTTTACTTTTGAAATAATTGTACATTTTTTTAAATTTTTTGAATATATTGGTAAATTTGATTTTTTATGGTCAAACTTTCAAATTGCAAACCTCAGAGTGATGTCTTTGTAGAGACCGATGAAAGACCTTCCATCCATCCATCCATCCAGTCATCTTCTCCTTATCTGGAGTCGGGTTATGGGGCCAGCAGCCGGCGCAGTGAGGCCCAGACCTCCCTCTCTCCCGCCACATGGTCCAGCTCCTCTGGCGGGATCCCAAGGTGTTCCCAGACCAGCCTGGAGACGTAGTCTCTCCAGCTTGTCCTGGGTCTTCCCCGTGGTCTCCTCCTAGATGGAGAGGCCCAGAATACCTTCCCCGGGAGGCGTCCAGGAGGCATCCTGACCAGATGCCCGAGCCACCTCATCTGACTCCTCTCTATACGGAGGAGCAGTGGGTCTGCTCTGAGCTCCTCCTGGATGACCAAACTTCTCACCCTTTCTCTGAGGGAGAGTCCGGCCACCCTTTTGAGGAAACTAGTTTCGTCCACTTGTATCTGCAGTCTCGTTCTTTTGGTCACTACCCACAGCTCATGATAATAGGTGAGGGTAGATTGACCGCTAAATTGAGAACTTCACCTTTTGGCTCAGCTTCCTCTTGACCACGACAGACCGGCACAGAGTCTGCATCGCTGCAGATGCTGCACCGATCTGCCTGTCGATCTCCTGCTCCATCCTTCCCTTACTCATGAACAAGACCCCGAGATACTTGAACTCCTCCATTTGAAGCAGAACCTATGGAGGTGCTCGTCCTCATCCCGGCCGCTTCACACTGGAGATCATGGCCTGATGAAGCCAACAGAACCACATCATCTGCAAAAAGCAGGGACCTTCGATCCTGTGGCCACCAAACCGGCTCCCCTCAATGCCCTGCCTGCGCCCAGAAATTCTGTCCATTTAAGTTATGAACAGAATCAGTGACAAAGGACAGCCCTGGCGGAGTCCAACTCTCGCCAGAAACGTGTCTGACTTATAAACAGCAATATGGACCAAGCTTCGACAGCAATCATACAGGGACTTAATGGGTTCGGTACCCCATACTCCCAGAGCAAGCCCCCTCAGGATTTCCTATGGGACGCAGTTGAATGCCTTCTCCAGAGCCACAAAACACATGCAGACTGGTTGGGCAAACTCCCAAGCCCCCTCTGGGACCCTGCTGAGGGTATAGAGCTGGTCCACTGGTCCACTGCTCCACGACCAGGACAAATACCACACTGCTCCTCCTGAATCTGAGGTTCAACGACCTGGTGGACCCTCTTCTCCAGCACTGCTAAATAGACCTTACCAGGGAGGCTGAGGAGTGTGAGCCCCCTGTAGTTGGAGGTTACCCTGTGATGCCCCTTTTTAAAAAGAGGGCTCACCACCCCGGTCTACCAGTCCAGGGGCACAGTCCCCGACATCCACGCAATGCAGCCGAGGCGTGTCAGCCAGGACAGCCTTACAGCATCCAGAGCCTTGAGGAACCCAGGGTGGACCTTATCTGCCCTCGGGGCCGTGCTACTGAAGAGCTTTTTTCCAGTCCCGGAAATAGGCATGACCAAGCAAGAGTCCTCCTCATTGGAAGGTATTTCCTCATTGTTTCCTCATTGGAAGGCCTTTCAACGGGCTTAAGGAGGTCTCGGAAGTATGCTTGCTACTGAGTTGAGGTCAGCAGCGGCCCGCTCCCACTGTACACGATGTTGACAGAGCACTGCTTTCCCCTCCTGAGCTGCTGGATGGTGGACCAGAATCTCCTCAGTGCCCACAGGAAGTCGTCTCCATAGTCTCCTTGACTCCTCCCATGCTGGAGTTTTTGCCCCTGCAAGCACCAAAGCTGCATGGTGCTTGGCCTGCTGGTACCCGTCAGCTGCCCCCAGAACCCCACAGGCCAGAAACGCCAGATGCAACTCCTTCTTCACTTTCACTTTCACAGCATCCCTCACTACTGGAGTCCGCCAATGGATTCAAGGGGTTGCTGCCCCGACAGGCGCCAACCGCCTTACGGCCCCAGCTCCAGTCTTCCGTCTCAACAATGGAAGCACGGAACAAGGCTCATTTGGACTCAATGTTCCCCGCCTCCCTCTGGACGTGGTTGTGGTTCTGCCGGAGGTGAGAGTTGAAACTCCCTCTGACAGGGGACTCTGCAAGATGTTCCCAGCAGGCTCTCATGTTATGTTTGGGTCTTCCGGGTCTGCCAGGTCTGACCGGCATCCTCCCTTGCTATTTGAGCCAGCTCATCACCAGGTGGTTATCAGTTGACAGCTCCACCCCTCTCTTCACCCGAGTGTCCAGGACATGCGGCCGCAAGTCTGATGATACAACCACAAGGTCGATCAAGGAGCTGTGGCCTAAGATTTGTTGGTGCCAAGTGCACATATGGACACCTTTAGGCCTTAACATGATGTTTATTATGGACAATCCGTGACAAGCACAGAAGTCCAATAACAGAACACCGCTTGGGTTCAGATCAGGGGGGCCGTTCCCCCCAATCACGCCCTTCCAAGTTGCAATGTCATTGCCCATGTGAGTGTTGAAGTCTCCCAGTATAACATGGGCATTCCCAGTTGGAGCACTCTAGCAGCCCCTCTAGGGACCCCAAGAAGGGTGGGTAAACTGAAGTGTTGTTGGGTGCACAGCCACAAACAACAGTCAGAACTCATCCTGACCTGAAGGCGGAGGGAGGCTACCCTCTCGTCCACTGGGTTGAACCCCAATTTGCTGGCACCGAGACGGCAGGCACACCTGTCCGGCGCCTCTTACCGGGGGCAAGCTGCAGCTGAGGATCGGATCGCTAAGGTCCCCCGCTATGGCTACCGCCCAGCTCACACTTCACCCTACCGCCTTGTTCCTGTTGAAAAGACCTGTGATCTTCAAACTGTCAGGTTTCATATTCTGTCCTGAGCTGCCTGAATGAATGAATGGATGGATGAAAGATGAATTCCCCTGTTTTTACTGCAAATGTTGAAACTCAAAACACAAACTTTGTCCGATACAGCCAATCAGAGTCTCTCTGATCAGAACTCCTGGCAGGGTGTTTTCTGATTGGGTCAGAACCAGAGACAATATGTGTGTATGTGTTTGTGTGTTCTTTAGGGTCCTGCTCTGCTGCATCACTTCCTGGTGGTGCCTGGGTATGCTGCTGCAGACTGTGCGCGCGCGTGTGGGCGTGCATGCGTGTGTGTGTGGCCAGCAGCGAGGCTCCGCCCCTCCTTCCTCCTTGCTTTACTTTTGGAAGGAGGGGGGAAAGATGGGAGTGGTCAGCAGAGAGTGGGAGAGAGAGGAGGAGGGAAGAGTCCAATTTCTGTTGGAGCAGGTGGACGGACAGGAGGAAAGAGAGACGGACAGGTGGTGGAGTGTCTGACAGCAGCCATGACAGGTAGGACATATGTGGTGCACCTTCTTTAATTCACTGACTTGAAATTTCAGCAGAAGTTGCCCCACTTTGTCCTGCTCTGTTTCTGCATACACACACAATGACTGGCCAAATCTCCGTCAGACATGAGGGTGAAGTGGAAGCAAAGTAATGGAAAGACATAGAAGGTGTGTGTGTGTGTGTGTGTGTGTGTGTGTGTGTGTGTGTGTGTGTGTGTGTGTGTGTGTGTGTGTGTGTGTGTGTGTGTGTGCGCGCGCGCATGCGTGAGTGAGGAAGGGAGAGAAATCTGCTGAATCTCAAATAGACTGGGCCTCTGGTGTATGTGATGCTGCTATGAAGGTGTATTTTCAAGGGTGAAGAGGAGACTGTAGTGAGCAGGTCCTCCGCCAGGGAATGCTCCTCTGCTGGACCTCAGCAGTCTATCCTCTGGAGGGTCTGAGCTCAAGATCTATTATGCAGGAGAAACTCTCCAACCCTCAGGAAATGAAGAGCGTTTGAAACAAATCAAATCAAGTGCTGAGAAGAGGATTGGATGGAGGCAGATTGTTGGCTGGAAGAGGGGAGATGGAATCAAACATCAGCTGGTGGTTTTGTGAAAGTCACACTCATGTTATCCCCCCTGTGATGATTCATACACTCCTCCTAAGACGGATGAAGTTCACAGTGGTGACCACCTCTGACCCTCCAACCCACCGACCGTTTTCATGCAAATGTGTCAGATATTCAAATGGTCTTCCTTGCTCATTTTCTTGGTCTTCTCTTCTTCCTGGGCTTTGGCAGCAGGGAGCGGGAGGACCAGACTGCCTGTTTGTTTGATATGTAGCCAGCCCAATGCAGCCCTGAATATCTGCTGGGGTTGGACAGCAGCCCTCTGATTGTCGTCCTCTTCCTCTTCCAAACGTGTGACAGAGATGAATATGAGGCAGATCTGACTGGCGTCATTGACCCGACCTCACTCAGGGTTTCATGAGGCACGTTGTTGAACTCCATGAGTTGTCTTCTCCTTCAGCCTTAATAGGCCTTTGCCAAAAAAGGTTAGGTTCTGGTCTCCAGACCTTTCTTGATGGAGTTGACCTTCAGCCGATGTCTGCGAATAGTCATCTTCACCCTGTCATTCAGAGAACAGAATCAGATCGATTTATTAAGTTCTAAATTTTCATTCTTGAGGGATGTTCATGTTCCCCAGAGGAAGACCTGATCTTGTTCCTTGGGTCCTCTCTTGTAGTCCACAGTAAGATGTTGAGTGAACAGTCCAAGGAATGTCCATATGGTCCTTCTGAGACTTCACGGGTTCTTATTCCTACGAGATGCTGAGGGAGGTGGACCTGAACTTTAACCTCTCCCTGACCTTTTCCTCGCTCAGATGACTTGGTGTCTGTGGCGAGTTCCATGGACGTGGAGGACCGTCTTTCCCACCTGGAGCAGAGATTGCAGCTGCAGGAGGATGAGATCCAGGTGCTGAAAGCGGCGCTGGCCGACGCCCTGCGCCGCCTGGGCTGCTGCGAGGAGCAGAGCCAGGGGCCACAGGCAGGGGGTGCCAACGCTGCCGGGAGGAGATCGCTGGCCTCCGGAGCTCCGCCCACAAAGGGTGAGTGACACCAGACGCCATTTCATCTTAGACCTACTGAGACTGAGCCATTGTGTTGTTTATGTTCTTGGTCAGCTGGCTTCTGCAGATCATTGGTATCAGGATACTTTTGAAGGCGATACCAGAGGAACATTTGCTTTCTGCAGATCAGTGACTCCTCATAGTTGATACTAGAAGAATGTTTGATGTCTGGCGATCATTGGTACCAGGTTCCTGCTGAAGGCGATAGTAGAATGTTTTTTAGACCAGTTTCCTCCCAATTCTTAAAGAAAAAAATCAGCTTCTAAACGTCTAAGTGGATCCAAACCTTGTTTTGACTAGAGTTGTCTCTGGATGTCAGATGTTTTCCCTTATCGTCTAAGGCAATTTGACAAGAAGAACTCATTAATTAATTAATTAATTAATTAATTATGACAATTCAACCATCTTCTGAGAACAGTTGAGGTTCTGGATCTCCTCAAATCTAATCCAGGTCTCAGGATCTGTGAACACATTGATCTTCTGCCTCAGAGATGAAGCGTCTCACCAAGCTGGGACCCACAAGACTGCTGGGTTCCTCAAAGTATCTCCAGGTTGTGTCGGATCCTTCAGGTGGAGTCTCTGGAGGACAGTCACCAATGTCCTTTTGGTCCTTGTTATAGTGCGGCAGCTGCTGCAGGCCCTTCCCTCAAGACCTCTGAGCAACGGCTGCTACGTCCAGCAGAAACGTCTCCTCTCATCCCCCTCGTCTCCCAAAAAGGAAGCACTGCAGTTCATTAAAAGGTAAATCTGGAGATGAGGAGCTCCTGTGAGTACCTGCATGCCTTCATGAAGGGGTTTAAAGGGTTAGTGGGATCACCTGGAGATGGAGGTTGGGAGGAACCTGCATACGTACATATATCTTCAAGTTTCCTCACACCTGGTTGACCTCAATCTTGCCGGCAAAGTGAAGCCTGTGGCTCCAGGTTTACCTTCTCTTCTCTTTGACAGGAAGAGCATGTCCACTGAACGCCTCACCCTGGCGAGAAGGGAGGTGGGGATGGAGAGCCGCAGCAGGACCACCTCGTCCAGCAGCTCCACCGGTGGAAAGAGGTAGGAACATCAACCTTTGTCAGTCTAGACTTGACAAAGTTTGACTCTGGAGACCCATGATGTTCTGCTATCTTGCCTCTGCTGCTGGGGAGGCCAGGTGTCCAGAAATAATGTAGAAGAAGAGGTTCTTGTCTGCTAGGGATCAGGGGAGCTTGTATTCTGAAGCAGAAAGGATGAGGAATTGTGGAGAATCTCGACCATGTGCTGGATTGTTACATGACCTCAGTCAAGCAATTGAACTTAGAAATTCAAAGTTCGAAGTCAGCTTTATTCTCAATTTCCCCCACATCTACCAGACATTCAGAGGAATAGAAAAGATATTTCTCACATTCCCACGGTGACATGAAATGAACAAAGATCTGTTGTGTATGACTAGGTGTTGATATTCCTCGATAAAAGCATTCCCAAGGCACCAGTGAGACCTTGTGGGGTTCAAGGGAGTGATGGCTTCCTTTGGGTTGTCAAGTGGGCACCCTTCTTCATGGATGTTTCGCTAATTGGCCCACGACATCTCCAGAGGGTTTAGCAGTGAATCCCAGCGTCCCAGGTTCACTCCCTAGATGCCATCAGCTCACTTGAAGGCCCAAGTTGGATCTTTTCTCCTCATCCACAGCCACTGGCTCCCATTCTCAGCAGCCCTGGACTTGACTGCGGGCGTGTCCTTGTACTCCCATCTCCCTGAGTAGCCGAGATGTTGAAGTGGCTATGAACCCTCTGCAGCCTACTTCAACTGGACGAACCTTCACTTTCTAGCCTTGTTGCTGAGCATCTACAACGAGTTCAGCACATCTCAGCTTCTTCTGTTCATAGGCCTCCTCCACTGCACCCTCCCTGGGCACCGTGAGTTCTATGATGTAGACGAGCCTGAGTGATGATGACCACAGAATGAGGTCTGGTTGCAGGTTGGTGGATGCGATCTCAGCTGGGAAGCAGAGTTTCTTGTCCAGGTCCGCCAGCAGCTTCCAGTCCCGTGGACTGCCCAGTTGCCCAAGGTCAGCTCTCTTGGGGGCGGGGCTGGCTTGCCCCTCCCGCACGAATGGAATTGGCTGCCAACACGATGACGGGGGAGCCAGGGCGTTAATGCCGGTCTGGCGAGTTTCCAGTACCACTGCAAGACCTTTTTGTACCTCGTTGTGTCTCCAGGTATAACGGCCTTGGGTTAGGCTGGTCTTGCATCCCACTAGGATGTGCTTCAGTGTTGCCGGGCTGTCAGGGGCTGCAAGGCCTTCTCTGCTGACCTAAAAAAATATCTGATTCACAGATGTTAATTATAATTTGTCCTTGAATAATTATTAAATAATTCCAAATGTTCTGTTTACCTCCTTTCATAGCTTTTTTCCTGGTATGGCGCTTCTAAACACGCATTTTCATATTAAAGTATTTAACCATTCACATTTCAGCCATCATCTGTTGCCAGGCAGGGTCAAAGGAAAAGAAATCTGTCCAGGGGGGCTGCACAATCAGTTCTGCTAGCCCTTTACGCATAAAAATAAGTGTTGAAGATGATGTTACTTCAACCAATCAGATTTTGAGCTGGTGAAATCAAAGCCTTCTAGCAGGCTACAGCAAAGTCAGTGTATTCATCGTACTCTGATTGGATTGTCAGAGAGTGGACAAGTGTATCAGCAAGGAGAAGCGTGCTAGCGAGCTGCGAACAGAAATATGTTGTGTTTTGGTATAATATCGGTTTGTCAACCCACAAAGGCTGCAGGAGGAGAAGAAATGGATTTAGTTGCCAACATATATTGTTAAAACCATTTTCTAAATGGAGTTTTGAATAAAAAGCTGTACATATTAAAGAAAGGTTGGGCAACTCCTAAGCTAGTGAACCTGTCACAACCAGGAAAAGGATTGTCCAACATTTTCAAGCCATGGACTATGACCGGCACCCCTGGCTCACAGGCTCTGAGGTACACTGCAAATTGTATTGCTGGGAGTGCTTGGAGCTGAAGCACATGGAAAATCAGTATGACAGAATAGTTGAACTCTTTTTGAGGAAAGAAAGGAGGATGGATTTAGTCTCCAAATGATCAGAATTTGGGACTTAAATGCTGCTATTTTCCTAAATAATACTGCAAGTTTATGAGGTTATTATTCGTGCTTTTTATGTGTCGCAGCTCCTTGCTATGAAGGCATTTATTGTGGCTATTGTCCATTTTTGTTGTCCCGGTGTGTTCAGATTTCATTCAGGGAAAGACGTCACAATGGTCAGGAACTGATCAAGCAAGAATGGTTTATTCAAAGTCAGGAAATACACTTGCGAGATATCCCAGAATAAATGTCACCCCGAGAGGATTGTTCACCCTCTCTGGACACCTGCTGAGATGCGTCCAGCGGATGTGCAGGTGAGGAGGTTCTGGCCCTGAACCAAGGGGGCGCAGTCATTTTATACCATCGCCTCAACGGTCAGGTTCACTTTCTTATAAGGACTTATTTTATACACTCTTGGAAGTTGGGCCCAAGCATTTAAAAAAAATGAAAATATAAAGTATATATTCTTGCAAATAACTATAATAGTTTTTAGACATACTTTACAGTAAAATAATAATTTTGATAGTCAATACGAGGTTGGACACATTGTGACTCGTCCGTATTTCACAGTTCCTCTCAATTTGCCTCTTCCTCCTGACTCTGCTCTGCTATAGCGTCTTTTTCTACTGAAGGCTGTGGTGCAGGAGTTTACCCATAACATAGATATGGGTAATTGTTGGCTCACTTTTTTTCTTCTGGGCAACCGAAGATTCATTTATTTTGTAATGGCGCCCTACAGCCGCGTAGCTTCTACCTTCATTCAGGATGTCAAGAAGTTGAAGGTTTTCTGCGATAGTTAACATCTTCCTCTTCCTTTTAGGCACATCATCAGGTGCTTTTGCTGGTTCAGAATGTTTCTTCAACATTGTGGCTTTTGTCATGGAGAAAATTTGCAAATGTAAATTTGGCAAGCTGTACAGAGACAAGGCGCGGAGATTGTTGACACTGGTCTACCATCCTTAAGCCAATTAGGATGCAGAACACAACATACTGTACTGTAAAAAATAAGCATTACAAAAACTGCACTTAAAAAAATCAGCGAAATAGCAAAGGGGAACCGCGTTATAGCGAGGGTTTACTATAGTGCAATATTCAGGCTAACATGCTAACATGTCTGTTATTAAAACAATCAGTCAGTTTTGGATTTCAGACCAAACCCCCTTCATACCATTTTCTGAGGAGGTCTTGGTGGTGGTGCTTTGACACCCACCTTCCCAAAGCATCTGCCCCTCAGGGTCTATGTTTCCAGGTGTTTCTACAAAGCTGGTCTTTTAGATTCTCCAATCAGTAGCTTCTCCAGAACCCAGAGAGGTCCATCGTTAATGGAGCTGCTCTGAGAGCATGATCTCCAGAACTTACATCTCATGCTCTCTGGGATCAGTCATGTGTCCTTCCCCTCCTCTTCGCTCCGTCTCTTGTCATGTCTCCTCGCCTCCTTCCTTCTCTCCTCTCATCACACTCTTTCCCTCTTGTCCCCGTTCCTGCTGAGGCATCATATTTCATGCAGTGAGCGTGTGCAGTGGGGGTGGGGCTTCTGAGTGAGGTAGTGGCCTCTGATTGGCTGCAAGTCTCTTGGGCTGACTTAAAAGTTGCCCTGGTGGGGGGGAGGGGTCAGTCCGACAGGAAGGAACGACTCGTCTGCTCATCTGAAGAGTAGCGGAACATCGGCTGCCATGAAGAGAACCTCCAGGTACAGGATGGACTCGTGTCGGGGTTCTGACTGTATGGAAAGGTTTGGTAGTTCGGTGCTTAGAATGGGTAGAGGAGCCATTGTCTTTTGTGCCCAGGCTTCACCGTGCAGCCTGAGGAACTTGTGTGTGTGTGTGTGTGTGTGTGTGCGTGTGTGCGTGTGTGCGCGTGCGTGCGTGCGTGCGTGCGTGCGGTGATTGTTTCATTGTTATGGCGTGGTGAGGGGAATTTGTCATGCAATTGAGTGGCGGGACCTGGTGGAGCTTCACTCTGACATCAGGATATCAGACAGAGCTGTGAGACAAAGCATGAGGTTTCTTCACTCCTGGTGAGTTCAGGAGGAGTTTGTGGTCATGTAGGAGGGGTCTCCGGAAGGAGCGTCTCTGCATGCAGGATCGTATATTAGAAAAATTGGCAGAAGTCCTTTAAACTTAGACAGAAATTATCTGAAAAAAGGTGAATCAGAAGAAAGATGGAGAACCAGAAGAACCTTCTACCATTTGAGAACATTTTACTGCTGTGTTCAAAGGCCTGTCTTAAGAATTGGATTAAAAACAATCCGAGACAGAAAACATGAGTCTCCTTCACCTGGAAGGTGTCCTGGTAGGACTTGACTAAAAATGGCTCTTGAAGACCTCCATGTACATTCATTGTGTTGAGGGGGGCTGCAGGACTGGACCAGGATGGATTCCTGAAAGGAACCAGACTGATGGGTTCCTTGGAGCCATGAAAGCCTTGAACTCTGTCAACAGGATTTACAGCAAAGCAAATGCAGGCAGGCAGAGGAGGAGCCCCACCCTGAAGAACAACAGACATGGAGAATGAGCGTCAGCAGGTGGACATCTTACCCAAAGCAAATAATCCGGTATCTCAAATGAAAGTTTAGCGTTTATCACATATCCTTTATTGAAAGGCTCTCTGCCCTTTAGTTCCAACAGAAAGGACTTCCGGGGCAGAAATTCTCCTCCATGAAGTTCATGTTGGCTCCTGAGGAACATTCCTAGTCTAAGGTCAAATCCTCTCAACAGATGAGACATCTGATGACAAAATGTAAGATCTTTGAAGGAGCTGCCAATGAAACAAAGCAGGAGGAGAGAATAGCTCATTCAGATCAGATCTCAGGACTTGTCTGCAGCCAGATGGAGCTCCACCCGCCCCACACAAACCATGCAGTGCGTCTGTGTGCGTCTGTGTCTGTAATGCAGTGGTGCTGCAGGATGCTGGAAGAGGAGGGGTTGCAGCTTCTTCATGTCAACAACTCCATGAAGAGCTGACTGTCCTCCAATCAATCATACTCTAGATTGATCGTCCAGGAAGTCAGTGTTTCCCATAATCTAGATGTTCCATGGACCTGAAGGAGACGGTGGGTAGGAGACTGTGGTGTCGACCCAGGAGGCTTGTAGCCAACTGAAATCAATGGTCAGATAATGATTGAGTGAGAACTGATGGAAAAGGTGGAGCATAAAATGAACTTAGTAATGTAGAAGTTCTATGCAAATTAAAGTGATTCTTTGAAAACAGATGATAGACCTGCAGATAGAGTAGGCTGGTGGAACAAATGGTGCCGTTGTTCTCCTTCCTGGATTATCGTCCCCATCTGATCTTCACATGGTCACTGACTTGATATGCCTATTAGATCCTCATGAATGGCTCTTTGTCCTTGCTCCTTTTATCTTCTCCTTTGGGCTGCTCCCCTCAGGGCCTCCACAGCCGATCATCTGCCTCCATCTAACCATCAGCCATAAATGTCTGATTGGAGTGCGTGCTAGTGTTCTTGCCCAACACACACACACCTAAAAGAACTGGACAAGCCTCACCCCTGTTAATGTGCCAAACCTTCTGGAGCAGTTGGACCTCAAAGCAGGAAGCAGTTTTGGCTCTGCCTCTTTCGTGTGGTGTTCAGAATCCAGTGGGTTATATCTTCACAACCAGTCTTAGAGCAATAAGATGAAAGACCCGACATATTAGAACCTTCAATAATGATGATGAAAGCGCCACTGCCATCATCTGGAATAATTAATTAATGCCCCCCATCACCAATAATCAATATTTGTTTCCAAAAGTTTGAAGACTTTTTATTGAAACCAGTTTGTTATCACTCAAAGACGAAATTTAGGACAAATTTAGGACGAATTTAGAATTTTGAACGGCTTCTGCCGTTGCCACCTCAGTGGTCGGCAGGCTTTTATTTTGGCGGGCTCAGCTGAGGGAGAGCTGGAAACAGAAAGTGGTGGTCAGATTGAAAGGTCCTGATTAAGAGTGGGGACATCACAATAAAACTGGTCTTTTATGTGAAGATCTTTCTCAAATGGTTTCCACTTCCCTTTGGATCCAAAATAGACAAAGACTCATCTGACCTTCTGCTGCAGTCCATGCAAAGAGGAGGAGGAGGAGGATGAGGAAGAGTCCTATCCTTTCATCTTTGGTTAGCCTGTCCTTCCTCTTAAACCTCCTCTGCTTCTCAAACCAGTTGTTCCCTCAAAATGTCCATTGTAGGATGGCTGGATTTTTTTTTTTTTTTTTAAATCCTCTGAGGTTCTTCAAGGTTCAATGTTCTTCACCTCAAAAAAAGCAAACAGTTCTTGTCCTAACTCTTGTAATTCATCTTGAGGAGCTCAGCAGAAAACGATGATTATGATTGTTACTGCATTTTATTGGCATCATATTTTAGAAATGATGTCCCGCGTCTGACAATATAAATATGACTTGATTGTAGGATGAATTTTTGATGAAAATGAAATTAATGTTTTTCTGATGCAACAAGGGCATGTTCCGGTTCTCATTGTGACGCAATGGCTGGTTAGTGACGTTTGGTTGATTGAAGGTAATATTGAAATGTCGTATTGATATTTTTTTTAAGGAATTATTTAAAATGTAAAATTGATATATGAGGGAATTTTCAGATGTCAGAATCGGAAGAAGAAGGACAGAGACCTTTATTGTCACATTCAGATGGTTGACCATCAGACCAATGTTTCAGACCAGGAGACACCTGGTTCTTTAGACCAGGACTGTCGTGGTTATGATGGTCCTGATGCTTGGCAGAGGATCTTCTAGATCAGGGATGTCAAAGTCAAATACACAGCCGATCATGCAGTGCGTCTGCATGATCGGGGGCTGGACTAGTTCAGTGTTTATTAAAACATATTGAACTGACTGAACATAGCCTATTGAACCAAGACCTAAATGAATAAATAAAATTGCATGCATTATAAACTGAAAATGCAATATCGTGCTGCTCTGTGCTGCTCTGTCATATCAATTACTGCTTTCAAATAGTAAAATGAGAAAATAAAAATAAATAAGTCAAATTAGTTGTATTCTTTCTCATGGCTTCTATCTGCAATTTTCCCTTAGTCCATTAACTGAAAAATTAATATAAATAAGTAAAATAAAATAAAATACAAAAATCTATGGCACAGAGACCAAACAACTCTTTCTTCAAAGAAAAATCACAGGTCTTGTAGAAACAAATGTAAAAAATTACTGAATAAAAAACTAAAAATACGTTCTGGCTCTGTGATGATCACTTGTCTGTGGCTGAGCCTGCTATTTGGTGCTGTCTCATCTTTTGTACAAGTTCATCAATGTTCGGGGTCAGGCTCTGAGTTGAGGAAATCCTCAGGATTGAATGAAGGTGTTTATCGCTAAGACGGCTCCTGTGTGATGTTTTGTTTAGCTTCATCAAAGAGAACAGTTGTTCACACAGGTATGTGCTGTCAAACATAGAGAGCGTCTGAGCAACTTCGATGCACAGCTGAGACATTGTGTTGGGGATGAAAGGTGCAAACTCAGCAGCACCTACTCTCATATTTTTCCTTCAGTGTGTCATTGCACTGGAGCTCAATCAACTCCATTTGTAGGTTTTGGTGGTGCGCTTTCCACGTCAACTGCAAAAGGATTGGGGAGCAGTGCAAACCTGCTCTTTTGGGCTTCAAAGTCAGCAAGTCAGCGTCGAAAGTTCGCGCCAAGTATGTTGAGTTTATCGGCAAACTCTGCTCTTGGGAACACAGCGGTTGAGAGCCGCATCCGGTCTGCGGGCCTTGACTTTGACATATGTGTTCTAGATGATCCAGTTGTCGGGTGCAATGAAGCAGATATAGATGCCAAGATGTCCAATATGTCTAAGTCCTCAAACCCTAAAGTTTGAAGGAGGAAACAGGTCTTTGGACTAAAAGTCTTGTGGTTTTCTTTCAGCAAATTCAAGGAGTGCACGTTCAACGCAGGTGAGACTCTCACATTCTTGTGATATTCAGGACCAGGCCATGTCTGGTTGGTCAAGAGAACCCTCACATCTGTGTGTGTGTGTGTGTGTGTGTCCAACCCTCTCACTCTGCCTCAGAGGACGGGTACATCAGGATGTTCCTCCGTGGGCGTCCTGTGACCATGCTTATCCCTGAGCAGCAGCGGGAGACCTTCAACCCCGACCACAAGATGGCGCTGCCCGACCGTACGCTCAAGCTGCAGTGGGTGTATCCTTGGCTGCTGCACCCCCTGGTGTGCAACTGGAGGAGGGGCACGTGTGTGTGCTTGGTTTTATATTTATTTCTAATTTATTTACCCTGTTTTTGTTCTAAAGTGTATTGTGACAGTTTCATGAAAAAACGTCAGGTCTGAAATGTCCAAATTGGTAGAGATGTCCGATCTTCTGAGGAGGTTCTCAGGCCAGGAAGGCCTGAAGGACCAGGAAGGTCTTGAAGGTATCTCACCTCCAGGCCCAGAGCTTTTTAATTCTTCTGTGGGTTGTCAGTTTGTCTGAAAGGTCAGATTTAGTCACATGGAGACACTTATTCTAGTTTCCTCTGGGTGTTGAAGTTTAAGATGATGTAATATGTTACTGTTTCTTCAGCTGAGATGAAGAGCCGGATGTGAAATATGAAACACCTTTGTGGATTGTGTTTCCTGACTGCTCTCCATCAGGTATGGTTACCGTGGACGCGACTGTCGCTCTAACCTTTTTCTGCTGCCGACCGGAGAAATAGTGTACTTCAATGCCTCGGTGGTGGTTCTCTTCAACGTTGAGGAGCAGCAGCAGAGACACTACCTTGGACACAACGACGACATCAAGAGGTGAGAAGCCCCTCCCCACAGCCCTGATCCTCCAACCCAATGGATGTTCCTCAGACCCCCTCCTCTCAAAGGTGCCAATCAGTGTCCTGACTGAAGAAGCTAATGATGGAACCCATGACATTATCTTTCTTATCAGCTTGAGTGTGCACCCAGACATGGTTACCATAGCAACCGGGCAAGTGGCAGGCAATTCCAAGGATGGAAAGGTACAGTGAGAGAAAACCGCAGACATGATGTTTTGCTCTTATTTAGAGGTTTCTATTAGTTAAATGTCCAAGAAGGTGTTTCTCCACAGGTTCACGTGATGAAACCTTCAGAGGTCCTCCTCCTGAACCATGACCGTGTCAGACTGGATGTTTCCTTCTGTATCTTTTGCCTCTGTTCTTTAGTTCTCGGCTCTCGGTTCTGTGTGAAGACATTGAGCAGACACGAAGATGTCTGTAGAAAGTCCAGAAAGTCAATGAAATGATGATGTTTTTACTTGAAGCTGTATGAGTGTGCGTGGTCTCTTGGAGACCCCCTCTCACCTCAGGTGTCTCTGCTCAGCTCCTGGCTCCTCATGTTCGGGTCTGGGACTCAGTGAGCCTCAACACGCTGCATGTGATCGGGATCGGCATCTTCGACCGTGCTGTCTCCTGCGTGGCCTTCTCTAAGTCGGTAAGAAGATGCAGGCCATGCTTCTCAATCTATACACCATCAGGGGAGAAGGTCCAGTGCCCTGCTTGAACCCCAGCATAATGACATTTGTCCAGAAGATCTGTCACTGGTTTTATGTAAATATCTTGCATGTTTCTGTGCCCCAATCATAATAGTGATAATGATAATAATGACTATGATAATAATAACAATGATGGTAATAGTAATAGTAAGTACTACAATACTGATGGTAATATTTCTAATGATGATGATGACAGTAACAGCCTTCATCTCAGCACCCATTCCTCGAAGGCAGTGTCCATCAAACTGTACTCTCTGTCTTTGCAGAATGGCGGCACCTTCCTGTGCGCTGTGGACGATGCCAACGACCATGTCCTGTCTGTCTGGAATTGGCAAAAGGAAAAGCAGCTGGCTGATGTCAAGGTAGGCTGACCTTTGACCCCCAGCCTTTCACCCTCAGGGCTATGGACTGATAAACATGTCACTGTTATACATACATACTGTACTACTGTACATACTCACACATGCTCACATGTACATACTCACTTGACAACCCGAAGGAAGCCATAGCTCACTTGAACCCCACAGAGTCTCATCTGTGCCTTAGGTATACTTTTATTAAGGGATATCAACACCTAGTCCTACACAACAGATCTGATCATCTGGTTAACCAGTGACTGCTGTGAAAGTGCAGCTGTCAACAAGGGAAAGACCTTGCGACAGCATGGAAAAACAACTGACAGGAAGGAACAGACCCCAACACAACAGGTGTATGTGTCCCACCCAAAACTTGCTATGAAAAGTGCTATGAAGAAAATACCCCCTGAGCCTGTGAGAGTGGGGGCGGAAGATGGCTCATCGGCAGATAACATGGTAACGAACACAGGAACGGAAAAGACTACGAGTTTGATGATCAGCATACTTAGGGCTCCACCAGCTACAGCAGGACACAGGCTCCAGAACTGTGTATGTGGCTTGACAAAGGTTACTTCACCCTCGGCCTGAAGATACACCAGGGCAAAAAAAGGTGCCTAAAGAAGGGTCAACAGGGATGTCGCATCAACAGCTACTTTTTGAGAAACAGGCCAAGTCAGTCGACTGAAGTCCAGCAGCAGGGCTCACACCACAGTCTGCAGGACATCAGTGCCCCGGTCTCAGAGGAGGAAGAGCTAGGCACAAGAGAGGAACCTGAATCCAACACAGTATCTCCAGCAGCAGAGAAGAAGATCCCGGGGCGAAGGCCATTAGTCAAGTGGCCAAAGTCCTGCGACAAGTTGCTGTGGTAGGAGATCAACACTGATCTCCGCAACATCCTAGAGGGAATCAAAAGCACCACCATGAAGAAGTTGGAGAGAATGGGCGGGCTGATCTATGCCTATGGAGCAGAACGGTTCGGTGTGGTCATAAGCAAATGATCAAATAGAGCAGTTCCAACAAAGTCCAGAAGGCAGACAGAAATAGACCGCCTAGTCAAGGAGAGGAGGCAGCTGAAGAAACAATGGCGGAAGGCCACAGAGGAGGAGAAGGAGGGAATAAACGTGCTGCAGGAAGAAATTCAGAGTAGGCTAACAACACTGAGGAGAGCTGAAAACCTCCGCAAGAAGCGCAGCAGGAAGGAGCAAACAAGATCACGCTTCTACAAAGATCCCTTCCACTTTGTGAAGACTCTCTTCACAAAGAAAAAGAGTGGAAGTCTCTCAGTGTCAAAGACTGACCTGGAAAAACATCTGGAAAAGACCTGCACATATGACTGTCACCATGAACAGGTTCCACTCCCATCTGAAATGCCATCAGTCAACTCATCACAACACGAGCTAGACTGGTCGCTGGTCGCTCACAGACTGGCAGAATTCCTGAAGGAAAACAACCTGAGCGACACATCAATCCATAAAGCAGGCATCTCAGGCTTCTCCGGGTGTGTGGAGCATGCTAGTGTCATCTGGTATCAGGTCCAGCTTGCCAAGGAAAGAGGAAACAGATCTTCTTATAGTGTTCCTGGATCTTGCGAACGCCTTTGGCTCAGTCCTCAAAAACCTCCTGTGGACAGCCTCCAACTACTTCAGTGTCCCACCAGCTCTTACAACCCTTGTCAAGGCCTACTTCCAGGACATTCAGCTCTGTGTGACAGCAGCAGAGTACACCACAGCATGGCAACAGCTAGAGGTGGGAATCATGGCTGGCTGCACCATCTCCCCCTTGGCCTTCACCTTGACCATGGATGTCATCATACGGGCTTTGCGGTGGGTGGTAGGCGGACAGCGAATAAGACCTGGACTGAGGCTGCCACCAATCAGAGCCTACATGGATGACCTCACAACACTCACCACAATCAAGGCTTGTACAGTACTGCAAGCTTTAAGATAACATCGAGCTGGCTCGCATGAAGATCAAGCCGAGCAAGTCCAGAAGCATTTCCATTGTCAAGGGGAAACTGCTTGACCACCGCTTCTACAGTGGCAAGGAATCCATTCCAATGGTCTCTGAGAAGCTTGTGAAGACCCTAGGTCGTTGGTATGATGCCTACTACAAGGATAAAGAGGATAAAGATATAGAGCAGCTCAGGAAGGAAGTTGCCAGGGCGTTGCTCCCATGCCTCCTGTGGCCACCAACCTTATATGAAGTTTCACTTACAAAGGTAGAAAAGCTGGAGAGACTGGTCAACTCATATGCAAGGAATTGCCTTGGCCCTCCCAGGTGCTACAGCAGCATTGGGCTCTATAGCAAAGGGCTGCTACACATGCCCATTTCCAGTCTGGCAGAGGAGTACATGTGCGCCAAAGTCAGATTGGAGATAATGCTATTGGATTTGAGCGACCCATTCGCTAGCACAACAGCCAAAGCAAAGCCTGTCCAGCCCAGAGAAGCAAGCTGGTGGTCCAGGAAGTTCATTGGGAGGAGGAAGCAGGAAGGCGTGCACAAGCTGTGTCACAGACGAAGCAAGGGCAGTGGATGACATGGGAGGGAGTCAAGAAGCGGAAGATCTCCTGGAAAGATCTGTGGGAGATGGAGGCCTTCAGGACAAGTTTTAACATCAGGGCGGTCTATGATGTCCTAACTTCTCCTGCAAATCCAAACCAGTGGTATGTCGAAGACCCTGCATGCCCTCTATGCTCAAGTCCAGCAACACTGAAGCACATCCTAGTGGGATGCAAGACCAGCCTCACCCAAGGCTGTTATACCTGGCGGCACAGCCAGGTACTAGGATGTCTTGCAGCGGTGCTGGAAACTTGATGGACGAATGGTCATGAACACCCTTCCTCCTCTGTCATCCTGTTGGCACACAACTCCATTTGTGCGGGAGGGGCAAGCCAGCCTTGCCCCTGTGAGAACTGACCTTGGGCAATGCGGCAGTGCAAGGGACTGGAAGCTGCTGGCAGACATGGACAAGAAACCCTCCTTCCCAGCTGAGATTGCATCCACCAACCTGCGACCAGACATCTTTCTGTGGTCATCGTCACTCAGGCTTGTCTACATCATAGAGCTCACAGTGCCCTGGGAGGTTGCAGTGGTGGAGGCCTATGAATGGAAGAAGCTGATATATGCTGAACTTCTTGTAGATGCTCAGCCACAAGGCTGGAAAGCGAAGGTTCGTCCAGTGGAAGTAGGCTGCAGAGGTTTCATAGCCACTTCAACATCTAGGCTACTCAGGGAGATGGGAGTACAAGGACACGCCCGCAGTCAAGTCCAGGGCTGCTGAGAACGGGAGCCAGTAGCTGTGGTTGAAGAGAAAAGATCCAACTTGGGTCTTCAAGTGAGCTGATAGCATCTCGGGAGTGAACCTGGGATGCCGGGATTCACTGCTGAACCCTCTGGAGATGTGGTGGGCCAGTCAGCAAAACATCCATGAAGGAGGGAGCTCACTTGACAACCCGAAGGAAGCCATCGCTCGCTTGAACCCCACAGAGCCCACAGAGTCTCATTGGTGCCTTAGGTATGCTTTTATCAAGGGATATCAACACCTGGTCCGACTCAACAGACCTACAGTATATACACTGCTCAAAAAATAAAGGGAACACTTAAAAAACACATCCTAGATCTAAATGAATGAAATATTCTTATGAAATACTTTGCTCTTTACACAGTTGAATGTGCTGACAACAAAATCACACAGAAAAGATCAATGGAAATCAAATGTATTAACCCATGGAGGTCTGGATTAGGAATCACACTCAAAATTAAAGTGTAAAAACACACTCCAGGCTGATCCAACTTGATGTAATGTCCTTAAAACAAGTCAAAATGAATCTGTGTTGCTTCCTGAGTGGACACCATGATTTCACAGAAGTGTGATTGACTTGGAGTTACATTGTGTTGTTCAAGTGTTCCCTTTATTTTTTTGAGCAGTATATATATACAGTAGTATGAAAAAGTTTGGGCACCCCTGATCATTTTCAAGATTTTCCTTTATAAGTCATTGGTTGTTCATCTCAGCCATTTCAGTTTAACATATCATATAGCAGACAAACATAGTGATATTTGAGAAGTGAAAGGAAGTTTATAGGATTTACAGAAAGTGAGCAATAATTATTTAAACAAAAGTAGGCAGGTGCATAAATTTGGGCACCCTTGTTGTTTTATTGATTTGAATACCTTTCGCACTAATTATTGGAACACAAAATTTGTTTGGTAAGCTCATTGACCCTTGACTTACATACACAGGTGAAGCCAATCATGAGAAAGGGTATTTAATGTGGCCAGTTGCAAGTCGCTGTCCTCTTTGCATCTTCTCTGAAGAGTGGCAACATGGGAGCCTCAAAACAGCTGTCAAATGACCTGAAAACAAAGATTGTTCAACATCATGGTTTACGGGAAGGATACAAAAAGCTAGCTCAGAGATTTCAGCTGTCAGTTTCCACTGTGAGAAACATAGTGAGGAAATGGAAGACCACAGGCACAGTTCTAGTGAAGGCCCGGTGTGGCAGGCCAAGAAAAATCTCAGATAAGCAGAGGCGAAGGATGGTGAGAACAGTCAAACTCAACCCAGCTCCAAAGACGTACAACATGATCTTGCTGCAGATGGTGTCACTGTGCATCGTTCAACTATTCAGCGCACTTTGCACAAGGACATGCTGTATGGCAGAGTAATGCTGCAGAAGCCTTTTCTGCGCACGTGCCACAAACAGAGTTGCTTGAGGTATGCTAAAGCAAATTTGGACAAGCCAGCTTCATTTTTGAATAAGGTGCTGTGGACTGATGAAACTAAAATTGAGTTATTTGGACATAACAAGAGGCGGTACGCATGGCAGAAGAAGAACACAGCATTCTAAGAAAAACACTTGCTACCGACCGTAATATTTGGTGGTGGTTCCATCATACTGTGGGGCTGTGTGGCCAGTGCAGGGACTGGCAACCTTGTTAAAGTTGAAGGTCGCATGGATTCCAGTCAGTATCAGCAGATACTTACGAACAATGTTCAAGAATCAGTGACAAAGTTGAAGTTGCGGCGGGGCTGGATACTTCAACAAGACAATGACCCTAAACACTGCTCAAATTCTACTAAGGCATTCATGCAGAGGAACAAGTACAATGTTATGGAATGGCCATCTCAGTCCCCAGACCTGAATATTATTGAAAATCTGTGGTGTGATTTAAAGCGGGCTGTCCATGCTCGGAAATCATCAAACCTGACTGAACTGGAGATGTTTTGTACAGAACAATGGTCAAAAATATCTTCAACCAGAATCCAGACACTCATTGGAAGCTATAGGAAGCGTTTAGAGGCTGTTGTTTTTGCAAAAGGAGGATCTACTAAATATTGATGTAATTTTTCTGTTGGGGTGCCCAAATTTATTCACCTACCTACTTTTTTTTATATAATTATTGCTCACTTTCTGTAAATCCTATAAACTTCATTTCACTTCTCAAATATCACTATGTTTGTCTGCTATATGATATCTTCTTCTTCTTCTTCTTCTTTCAGCTTTTCCGGTCAGGGGTCGCCACAGCGAGTCAACTTTCTCCATCTAACTCTATTCTCTGTATCCCTATTCTCTCTCTCTCACACCAACTACCTTCATATCCTCTCTCACTACGTCCTTAAATCTTCTCTTTGGTCTTCCTCGAGACCTCTTGCCTGGCAGCTCCAATTCCAGCATCCGTCTACCAATATATTCACTATCCCTTCTCTGTACATGACCGAACCATCTCAGTCTGGCTTCTCTGACCTTCTCTCCAAAACATCGAACATGTGCCGTCCCTCTGATAGACTCATTCCTGATCCTCTCCATCCTGGTCACTCCCAAAGAGAACCTCAACATCTTCATCTCTGCGACCTCTAGTTCTGCATGCTGTCTTTTGGTCATTGTAACAGTTTCTAGTCCATACATCATCGCTGGTCTCAACACTGTCTTGTACACCTTTCCTTTTATTCTGGCTGAAAGTCTTCTATCACATAGTACCCCTGACACTTTTCTCCACCCATTCCAACCTGCTTGTACCCGTCTCTTCACCTCTTTTCCATACTCTCCGTTGCTCTGGACTGTTGATCCCAAATACCTGAAATCCTCCAACTTCTTGATCTCCACTCCCTGTAGCCTCATCGTTCAACCGAGTTCCTCTCATTCACACACATATATTCTGTCTTGCTGCGACTTAACTTTCATTCCTCTCCTTTCCAGAGCATACCTCCACCTCTCTAGATTTTCCTCTACCTGTTTGCTCTCACTACAGATCACAATGTCATCCGCAAACATCATGGTCCATGGGGATTCCTGTCTAACCTCATTTGTCAGCCTATCCATCACCATTGCGAACAAGAGGGGGCTCAGAGCTGATCCCTGATGGAGTCCCACCTCCACCTTGAACTTCTCTGTTACCCCTACAGCACACCGTACCAGTGTCTCACAGCGAGCATACATGTCCTGCACCAGTCTAACATACTTCTCTTGCCACTCCAGACTTCCTCATACAATACCAGAGCTCCTCTCTTGGCACCCTGTCATATGTTTTTTGTAGGTCTACAAAAACACAATGCAGCTCCCTCTTGCCTTCCCTGAACTTTTCTATTAGCATTCTCAACGCAAATACTGCATCTGTAGTACTCTTCCTAGGCATGAAGCCATACTGCTGTTCACAAATGCTGACTTCTGCTCTCAGTCTAATTTCCACTACTCTTTCCCATAACTTCATTGTATGGCTCATCAACTTTATCCCTCTATAGTTGCCACAAGTCTGCACATCCCCTTTATTCTTAAAAATAGGCATCATCACACTTTGTCTCCATTCTTCAGGCATCTTCTCGCTCTCTAAGATCCTGTTGAATGATCTAGTCAGAAAATCTACCACTGCCTCTCCTAGACACTTCCACAGGTATATCATCAGGACCAACTGCTTTTCCACTCTTCATCCTCTTCAATGCGTTCCTTACTTCCCTTTTACTCATTTGTGCTACTTTGTGGTCTACAGTAGTCACCTCTTCTACCCTTGCCTCTCTTTCATTTTCCACATTCATCAGCTCTTCAAAGTACTCTTTCCATCTTCCCATCACTCTTCTAGCATCTGTCAATACATTTCTCTCTCTGTCCTTAATCACCCGGACCTGTTGGACATCCTTTCCATCTTTATCTCTCTGTTTCGCCAACCTGTATGGATCATTCTCACCCTCCTTACTATCCATACAAGTCATCATAAGCCCTTTGTTTTGCCTTTGCTACCTCTATCTTTACCTTTCGCCGCATCTCCCTGAACTCCTGTCAGTTCTCTTCAGTCCTCTCAGTATCCCACTTCTTCTTCGCTAACCGCTTTCTCTGTATATACTCCTGCACTTCCTCATTCCACCACCAAGTCTCCTTATCTACTTTCCTTCCAGATGACACACCAAGTACTCGTCTACCCGTCTCCCTGATAACACTATCTGTTGTTGTCCAATCATCTGGAGGCTCACCCTGACCACCCAGACCCTTTCTCAACTCCTCCCTGAAAACCATGCAACACTCCTCCCTTTTCAGCTTCCACCATTTTGTCCTCTGCTCTGCCTTTGTCCTCTTCATCTTCCTTGTCACCAGAGTCATCCTACAAACCACCATCCTATGCTGTCTGGCTACACTCTCACCTACAACTACTTTGCAGTCACTGATCTCTTTCAGGTTACCTCGTCTATACAAGATGTAGTCTACCTGCGTGCTCCTACCTCCGCTCTTATAAGTTACCCTATGTTCCTGTTTTTTCTGGAAAAAGGTATTCACTACAGCCATTTCCATCCTTTTTGCAAAATCTACCACCATCTGTCCCTCTGCATTCCTATCCTGGATACCAAATCTGCCCATCACTTCTTCATCCCCTCGATTGCCTTCACCAACATGTCCATTGAAGTCTGCACCAATTACCAGTCTCTCATTTCTGGGAATATTCTGCATCACTTCATCCAACTCATTCCAGAACTTCTCCTTCTCCAATTTCAGACTCATAAGTCTATCTGACATTCTTTTCACCTCTAGGACGTTCCTAACAAACTCCTCCTTCAAGATAACTCCTACTCCATTTCTCTTCTTGTCAGTACCATAATAGTACAACTTAAAGCCTGCTCCTAAGCTTCTAGCCTTACTACCTTTCCACCTGGTCTCCTGGACACACAGTATATCCACCTTCCTTCTCTGCATCATGTCGACCAACTCTCTACCTTTTCCTGTCATAGTCCCAATATTCAAAGTCCCTACTCTCAGTCCCAGGCTCTTTCCTTTCCTCCTCTCTCTCTGCTTCCGAACACGCACTCCTCCTCTTCTTCTTGTTCTTGTTCTTCGACCCACAGTAGCTCAATTTCCATTAGTACCCTGTAGGTCATCAGTACCAATGGCGGTCGTTGTTAACCCGGTCCGCGACCGATCCGGTATGGTATAGTTTTGGTTGACTAGCATGTTGGTGTCTGCTATATGATATATTAAACTGAAATTGCTGAGATGTACAACCAATGACTTATTAAGGAAAATCTTGAAAATGATCAGGGGTGCCCAAACTTTTTCATACCACTGCATGTATATATACATATATATATATATATATATATATATGTGTGTGTGTACGTATATATACAACATTGGTGTACGAGTTTAATTTGTTCTTTGACTAAGTTAGCATTTAACCAATTCAATGTTTCCTGTTGAATCTATATAAATCCTATTGATCCGTTCTCCAGCCCTAAAAACATACTGCACTCTTTTGAAACTTATTTTTGGCAAAAAAAAACTAAAGGAATTAAGGATGACTTCAATTATTGCTGTGTTTCTTAGGTTCTTTATATTCTTGCCAGCACTTGTACTCTGCGTTTCCTTCACTAAATTACCAAAGTAAAGCCTTCTGCTTTATCAGACCCTTGCTAATGCTAATGCTAACACTATCTCCAGCAGGCTGTCTTTCATTTATCCAAACTAACAATAAGTGTTATACACTTCCTAAGACTTGAGATCTTTGCTTTGGTAAGTTGTCACCTCTTTAGCCACATCAGTCATCTTTCGGGCATCTTTGTTCTTCAGGATTGTGCAGGTGGTTGACTTAACTCCTGCTGCTATGCTACAACATCAAAATTTGATGTTTTGAAACAGAGTAGGGTTGGATGGAGAAGGTTTATTTTTTTAATTAATTAATTTATTTTTAAATAAATATATGTATAAACATTTAAATAGATAGATAGATTTCTATAGATATATATAGACGTCACCATGTAAAAACAACCACACTCACACACACACATGCATACACATTCTCAACTTCACCTCACCATGTTCCTTCTGGGACCCTGGTTCTTTGATTTCCCTGGCTCGCCCTCCTCAGTGGTTTGTGTAGTTGATGGTTCCATGAAGATCTTCTCAGCAGAAACCCTGTTTACTTTGTCCTCAGTGCTCCAATGACTCCGTCCTGGCGGCAGCGTTTCATCCTACCAATGCCAACCTGATAGTCACTTGTGGAAAGTCTCACATCAACTTCTGGACCATGGAGGGGAACAGCTTATCCAAGAAGCAGGGGCTGTTTGAGGTGAGGGGACGCCTCACTTCCTGCTGTCTCGGGAACCTCCTGCAGACCATCTGCCTCAGAGCAGCCATTGACCTCCTCTTCCTCCCCCAGAAACACGAGAAGCCCAAGTACGTGTTGTGCGTGGCATTTGCTGAGAACGGGGACACCATCACCGGAGACTCCAGCGGGAACATCTACATCTGGGGCAAAGGCAGGGTTACCACAGATCCCGGGTTACAATACATCCGTCTGACGGTTTATGGGATGTCTTTGTCCTTCAAGGGGGCTCCTGACAAGACAAAGAGACAATCATAAAAGTCGAAGTAAAAATTTTCCTATTGGGGTTTCTTTTAGTATTTTTACTCTCAGATACCAACCCAACTCTTACCTTAGGTACTAACCCCAACCCCAGATCCTAACCCAAGAAAGTAACCCAACCCCCAACCCCCGATTCTAATCCTAACCTCAACTCTAACCCCAGATACAAACTCTAACCCCAACATCAACACTAACCCAATATACTAACCCCAACACCAACCCAGATACTAATTCTAACCCTAACCCCAGACATTAACCCTAACCCCAGATACCAATCCTAAACCTTTCCCAAGATACTTACCCTAACCCCAACTCTAATCCCCAATACTAATCCCAAATTACAAACCCTAACCCCAGATAGTAATCCTATACTCAATTCACTTGGGATCAATTAGCGCTTGTGAAGGCATTAATGATGTGATTCCTGTCTGACTGTGGTTTAAGTCCTTCATGGAGGACAGAAGGTGGTTTCAGCTCCATGGGGATCACAAACCAGCTGATGAAGACGAACAATTAATAACCAATACCCGATAATATAGAGTAGAATTTGCTGTATTTTTGACAATCAGTTGTACACAGAGCAGTGCAGCCACTTAGCAGCTCCAGGGGTTCAATGTCTTACTCAACAACACTTGGACAGGCTCGGAGGAGTGTTATGGGAATTTTCCCAGGCCGGAGATTCTAACCAGAAGAGTCAGGACACCAAGGAAATAGTGCAACCTGGCTTTTATGTTGCATGTGAGAGGGGGAAAAGCATGATACAGAATTCTTGTTGGAAGCCTGCACCCAAATTGATAGTCCTTAGAGGTCATCGGAGTCAGTTATCGGAGGGGGCGCATTCTTCTTCAGCCAGTCACATTCTTTGTCCTCTGTCTAGGGAGCTGACCTCTTCCCTAGTTGGGTCATTGTAGGTCATGGATGGGGAGGGAGCAGCCACCCCCTCTCTTCCTCCTTCGCCAAGCCTGATTCGACAGTCAGGTTGCCGTGACATTATCTTGCATGCAGCTGGGTACAGGACTTTTTCAAAACATTCTGCAGTTTTCTACTTGGTATGCACTCTGCACATCATGAGAGAAGATATGCAAGTGAGACACACAAACTATGGTAGTCCATCAGTAAACAATTACCCTTTACATACGTCATGAGACGATATCTAAATGAGAAATACAAACAATTATCCGTTACATACGTCAAGAGAAGATATCCATATGAAAACCACGAACGATTGAACAATCCATCAGTAAACAATTTTCCGTTAAATACATCATAAAGGAAGATATTCAAAGGAACGATACAAACAATTTAGCAGTAAATAATTTTCCCATCACTGGAGCCAGGAATTCAACCAGGAATGTTGGGTTCCAAGGGCAACTCCTTGGACACCTGTGCCACGCTGCCCATTTTTTGTTTTTTTCTCAAGTGTAGCTGTGCAAGATCAGCTCCTGTCCAGGGATAACAGGGGTTTTGTTTCCCCAACAGGAGGAAACCGGATCACCCAGGTGGTGTCTGCTGCGCATGAGGGTGGGATCTTCTCTGTATGTGTGCTGAAGGATGGGACCCTGGTGTCTGGAGGGGGGAAGGACCGCAGCTTGGTGCTGTGGGGCCATGACTACACCAAGCAGGCGGAGATGGAGGTCAGTGGCCTGCAGGGCAGGGTGGACTTTCTGCAGGTCTTTCTTCTCCTTGATCCTTGAGTCTTGTGGGTTTAAACTTCACCTCCTCCTGGAACTTAAGTGAGATGGAGTTTGAATGATAATTGCATCCGTATGTACGAGCATGCTTGTGTGTGTGTGTGTGCGTGTGTGCGTGTGTGCGTGTGTGCGTGTGCGCGTGTGCGCGTGTGCGTGTGTGCGCGCGGTTGTATGTGGGTGTTTTGCAGGTGGGTGAGTTGCTGGGTCCTATCCGGGCCGTGGCTGAGGGGAAACCAGGAGAACTCTTTATAGGAACCACCAGGAACGCCATCCTCAGGGCTTTTTTCCCCGACACATTGACGCCTGTGGTGCAGGTACAACCTGGCCTACCTGGTCTTATTACTGTGTAAGTACAATGTGTGTGTGTGAAGAACAGTCTGCTGTTTCAGGGACACACCGATGAACTGTGGGGGCTGGATGTCCATCCCTCCATGGAGCAGTTTGTCACCTGCTCCCAGGACAAGCAGGTCCATCTTTGGGACAGCAACTCCCATCAGCCCATCTGGAGCAAGTCCATTGAGGTGATGTTCAACATCTGCTTTTTTTTTTTTCTCCAAAGAGAGGTTTTGAGGTTGTGCTAGAATCCTGCAGTATTCTCATGGACTTCACAACAAAGAGATGAGGTGATATGTTCAATGGAAGTGGGAAATTTGGGTTTTCAGACTCATGTGAAAGCAGAGTGAAATTCACAGAAGGTCCAGAAGGTACTTCAAACTTCAAATACATGAAGTAAAAATTTGCCCACCTTGGTCTGTGTGGTCACTTGAAGTAGACATGAGATGGAGATGATTGAGATGATAGAGATGAAGATTAGGCTTGGAGCACTGTACGTGAGGTTTTGAAGCGTTTTTTTTGCCTGATCAGAAAACTCTAAAGATGAAAAAGCTGCAGCTGAGTTTCTCTGCGTGGGGATCATGGCCGCAAACCTTCTGAAGCACATCTAGGTCCACGCTGCTGAAGACAGATGGTGTCAATGCGAAAGTTTGGCTGATGGGATGGGTCACTAAATGTGTGTTAACCGGCTTGCTGATGTGCTCCTTGCAGGATCCAGGCAGGGCGGCAGGGTTCCACCCAAGCGGGGAGGTTCTGGCTGTGGGAACCACAAGTGGAAGGTAAGGTACCTGAGACATAGAGCAAACAACACCTCCAAAGACCTCAGACAGCAGCGATATCCATGGTCTCAAAGTCTGGGAGAGCTTGCATGTCTTCACATTTATTTATCAATCTAGTCTATCTATTGATCAGATATCAGAAGTAATCAGCTCAGATTGGATTTTTTGATGTCAATATGAAGAGCATCTTGAGAAGGATCATCTGAATGATCGTATACTTTGTTGGAAGTGCATGATAAAGATGAGGAGGATTTTGAAAAGTGTTAAAATATTAGATTTGTGAATACTTTTGATTGAAGAAGTTAAAACAAGAAAAGTTAAAATGTTCCTTTGAAGACCAGCAAAGAAACTGCAGACTTGAAGCTCAAGCCTAATGTTTGTCCTGGAGCTAATCAGGTCTCTGCTTCTAGGTGGCTGGTGCTGGACACTGACACCCACGATCTGGTTTCTGTGCACACTGATGGCAATGAGATCATTTCCAACGTGAAGTTTTCTCCAGGTAAGACCTCACCTGGTCTGAAGCTGATTTCCTCCAGATGGAATCCTGTCCATGGTTTGATGATCTGATGGTTGGTGTTCCCCTCTCTTATTTGAGAGGGATAATTTCTTCTCCTCTCTGATCTGAATGGGATCCGAAGTCACAGAAATCTCTTCAATCTTCTCCTGCAGATGGAAGCCTCCTGGCCGTTGCCTCTCACGACAACTTTGTTTACATTTATGCCGTCAGCGACAATGGACGCAAGTACAACCGCATGGGAAAGTGCTCGGTGAGTGTTAACCCTAACCTTAACGGAACCCTAACTGAACACCAACCTAACCTATCCCTAACCTAACACTAACCAAACCCCAAACATAGGCTTAACCTAACGCTAAGCTAACCTAACACTAAACTAACCTGACCCTAACCTAACACTAACCTATACATAACCCACCCTCACCTAACACTTACTTAACCTTAACATAAACCTAACCTATCCATATCGTAACCCACTGTAAACCCAGCTGTAACCATAAACCCAACTGTAACCCACCCCTAACTCAGCTGTAACCTAGCCGGCCTTCACCCCTGCAGCATGCCCAGGGCAGTTTGCACAAGGGCTCCAGGGCAGGGAGGTCCACTCAAGGCTGTCATTTTTCTCATTACCAGCCAGTTTGTTGGTATTCACTCATTTTCAGGGAAATTGTATTTGTCTTGAATTCTTCATTCCTGCTATGATTTTCAATGTTTTGACTTCCAAAAGGTGTTCTGTGTGTTCCCTCCTGGCTGATCATCTGAGCTGTGGTTGCTCCTCAGGGCCATTCCAGTTTTGTCACCCACCTGGACTGGTCCACTGACAGTCAGTACCTGGTCACCAACTCAGGAGACTACGAGATCCTCTTCTGTGAGTAACTGCACCTTCATCGTGCCAGGGTGTCCTGGAAACCACTGAGACAGAAAGCCAAATGTCTTCGATCAGGCCTTGGAGGTTCAAAAACATGAATTATCAAAAACATGCTTCACCTTGACTCGTGGACTTCCTGAGTTATAGAATTTAAGTGTTGACTTTGTGCCCAAACCACAGATGTCCATGTTGTTTTGCTGCATGTATCGGTACGACAGTCAGTCATCCATACGTCGCTTAAAGTTCACTTCTTTGTCTTAACACTTTCAGTGGTTGAATGAAGTTCAGCCCTGCTGTTTAACAAACCTGTGGTTTTAGTGTTGCTCTTTTATCAAATAAATGTATTTTTTGTTGTTTTTTGTTTTGTTTTTTTCCACAATTAATTTTTTGAATAACCAATTATGAAATAATCATAAATCTGCAGCCCTGATAGAAAAAAAAATCTGGATTCTGGTTTTACTTCCTGTCTGTAAAACCAGTTAAAGCCTCCTTGAAAAGTCCTGGAAGGTATTCAGTAGAAGGAAGTGGGAACTTTATCCTTGGAGTACTTTGGTGAACATCAGGATAAGCTCTGGCTGTCTTGAGCAGGGGAAGCGTCCAGCGGGAAGCATGTGACCAACATGGACACCGTAAGGAACCTGGACTGGGCCTCTTCCACCTGTACTCTGGGTTTCAGCACCCTCGGTACGTCTGCAAAGGAAACTATTCTGTTTGTCTCTTTGTGACGGACGACTTTCACTCCAAAGAGTGTCTGATTTGATATCACTTGACTATTTCTCCACCTGATTGCACTTCCCACCACCCTGCTTGTATCAGGAATCTGGCCGGACGGTGCAGACGGCACTGACATCAATGCTGCGTGCAGGTCACATGATGGCAGCCTGCTGGCTTCTGCGGACGACTTTGGCAAAGTGCACTTGTTCTCCTTCCCCTGCTCTCAGCCAAGGGTCAGTAATCAGATTACAAAGGGAAGCCTTACTTCTTGCTTGTTCCATGAAAAGACTGGTGGTGACACATCCATTCCCACTTTCATATTTCTGACATTTATTATTCTCTGTTTTATCGAATTACCTGAAACTTAACGAAGAATGATCCCAAACTAACAAGGGGTCATCTGAAACCCAGCAAACACTTAAAATGAGTCATTGCTTAAAAATATGCCTTAAATAGTGTGAAAAAGTGGCTTTAAATGGCTCAAAAGTATAAAGATCCTAAAATCAGAACTAATTGCCTTCAAGGTCGGTCGAAGGTCCTGCAATGCCTGGAGAGTGTCGGTGAAGTTACTGGTGTTTGTCACCTCTGACTCTGCCCTCACCGCTGGCTGGCAGTGGGTAGTCAAAGGAGGTTGCTCCTTAGATGTGGCACGCAGGTCCACCACTGTGGACACTCTCTGGTGCCTACAAGGTTTAAAGTGCGTCCGTGGAAGCTGCTTTGTGCTGGCTATGCCACTTTCACAGCTCACATACTGGAAGGACTTCAGCAATTCAGCGACAAGCTGCTGGTGCTTGAAGAGATCGAGTCTTACAAAAAGTCTGAAACAGACCAACATCATGGGCCAAGAGACCAGTGGAGCCCCAAACATTTAGTTTAGGTGACCACACTGTGAACATTGTAAATAACTTTACCTACCTGCACTCAGCTATTTCAGACATACACAGTGGACTGTGAGCTAACCTGCTAAACAGGAAAGGCATTCTCAGCCTTGCTAGAAGGGTGCAGGAAAACGCTAAGCTCATAGCCAAAGCCAAGATGCAGGTTTACTCTCCTCAGGAGGCCCATCTACAGCAGTGAGCCATTGATTTTTGTATGCCCACCAAGAAAAGTGGCCTAACTCTTTGCACCTCTGAGTCTCAGAAGGATCCTTGGTACCCACTGGCAGGACTGCATACCCAACAGGTGTTTTTAAGAAGAGATAGGCATGCCTCTCACATTTGCAGGACCATCACAGTGTTGCTTATGCCAGTTTGGCCACGCCGAATGGCTTCATCCCAAAAAATGCACTGTATGGACAACTAGCCACTGGCTCCAGACCTGCAGGTAGACTGTCTCTTGGCTAATAGGACATCTCCCAGCGCCCTCAGATCCAGTAACATCAACCCCAGAATGTGGTAGACCTGAGCCAATTTTGGCACCTGCTGGAAAGATCTCTCTGGGTAGGGATGGTGGTGGCTGAGAAACAGGGAGAAAGCAGGTTGGAGGAATAGCAGACACATAGACACTAACAGACTAAAGTGGTGTGCACACCCAATAACAGAAAATGTCTACAGTTCCTGCAACAACAGACCAGCTTGTTCAGACCACCTCCCACTGGGCGAGTGAACAAACTCTTATCGTCTTTTAGGAGCCAACAACAAATCCACCAGACCTTAGATTGAAATGAAAAAAACTTTCACTCCACGAGTCTTTATTTGACCTTTATTTCCTGATTTTCTTGAAATTTTCGGACAAAATAATATATTGTTTGACACTAAAGTCCGTTGTTCTGATCTTGCCAGGCTCCCAGCCACGAATATGGTGGCCACAGCAGTCACGTGACCAACGTTGCCTTTCTGTACAACGACAGTCATCTAATCAGCACAGGTGGCAAAGACACCAGCATCTTGCAGTGGGTGGTTGCATAGGTAATGTCACCCACTTATGATTGCTGTCTCCTGGCCACCAGGGGGGAGCACAGCCCCTAAGCTTGCTGCGCATGAAACACCCTGCTCAACCCGCCCATATTGGAGCAAAAAATGACATTTATTATTGTAGTGAAGAGTTTACTGAAAACCCTGCTGTCTTCCTGGAATATGGAGAAGAAAATCCTGCTGCCTGTCCTTTCAGTGTTAAATTTTCCTAAACTCACTTCGACCTTCTTTGGCGGAAATCACACGATTTACAACTCAAAACGTCTGACTGAGCTCTTTATACTTCAGGGTTCAAGGTCAGGGTGACTTTGAAGAACTTCTGTCCTCATATAGAATCATCTAGGGCACTGTCAGACACTGTCATTGATTACCAAATATTTAAAACCTGCAAAAAAAATTTAAGTTTATAGTTCATTCCAGTCAATGTGATTCTGCAACGATTCTATGAAACAGATGCAGCTCCGAACCGACATGGATCCCAATTGACTCCTTGATAGAAGAACTTTAAATTCGGGGTTGCACATGAGATAGTCACTACTTCACTTGAAAAGGAATAGCAGACGTACCTTTTCTAAATTCACCAAGTCGGTTATAAAATTGTTGCCTAAATGTCAGGCAGAAATTGATTAAAAATGAGAGAAATTTACAATAAAATAAACCCCAGGAAGACATTGAAGAAAGCTGTTAAAAATCCACCTGAATCTGCAAGAATTCCCCTAATATCAGCAAAAAGAGACCTTTCAATTTGAAGTGACTTTGTGTTTAATGAATATTTCAAAAATTACTGTCATTCCTGAAAATTTACAGGAAATCAAACATTTTAGGCTTGACATGTTTTAAATAAAAACAAAGCTTTGGGTATGAAACATTGAAGGAGAAGGCTTGAAATGAAGTCCGGAATTGTTCTAAATGGGCAGAAAATACAATAAAAGTTGGCAAGAAATCATCCACAAATTAGCAAAAACAGCAAACTAAGCTTGAACTGACCCAAAGTTATGGCGCTGAAGCTTGCAATCACTGTGTTCCAATCTCAGGCGCCTTTATTTGGAGGGTGGGATCCAATGTTTCTGCACATTTTAGATTTGACAAATAGCTGCAACCCTGTTTCTAACATTCACCTCTTTTTGTGACTTTGATTCAAACAGTGGGAAAGTTAAAAAGCTGCATTTGGAAAATTGAAATGGTCAAACTCAAAGTTGTCCTGAATGTGGACTGGGTTTCCGCTTGAAATAGTGAATGTCTAATCTTGCTGAATGTTTAGAAGCAGTAATGGAGGGACACTCGGAGATGGCTTTTCCATTTAATGTACCCTCAAGCCCATTGGCTACTGACAATTGTCCTGGATTGAGAGTATTACTCTTGTTTGTACTAAGTAGCTGTATAACTGTACTTGCATGGCTAGACGGAGCCACTGAGTCGGGGTGGGGGTGGGGCATGGGAATCCTGTTGATGCTGCTCTCTAGAGGAAAAGAAATATCCATCCATCTATATTAAATGCAGTCTGTGTTAGAGTGGCTGATAATTTAAAATTTAGCTGTGACTATGATGGTGTCATATTATTGGTGTGATGACTGACAGTTTTCTGTAGACATGAACTTGAGCTGTGCTTCGCCTTCTTTAGTTTTGCTAATAAAATTTTTACCCAATTCCTGCTGAATCTAGTTTCGTCTGACTTTTGATTTACCTTAAAAGGAATGAAGGGGAGAGGGTGGCAAGGTGGCGCAAAGGTTAGTGCTTCAGCCTCATAGCACAAAGGACCCTGGTTCGATTTTTGTTTCTGACCAGGGAAAGTTTCTGTGTGGTGTTTGCATGTTCTCCCCGTGTCTGTTCCTGTGTCAGACCAAGTCATACTTTTGTCATTTTTTTATCACTTTTATTTGTCATCTTCGTCTTGGGACATTATGGTTATAATCCCCCCTTGTCATGATGATGATTCTGCTGATTGTCATGTTCATATTATTGATTTTTCATTGCCTACATTTGTGACTGTCTCCTCTTTGTTGAGACTGTCACCGAATATGTTCAGCCATGTCCCCAAGTCCACTGCCCTGGTTCTGTCCATCCATCCATCCATCCATCCATCCATCCATCCATCCATCTATCCATCCATCCATCCATCCATCCATCCATCCATCCAAAAGTCTTGACAGCAACCCTCCCCCATTGTAACATCTCATAATGTATAAAAAAAAATACTGGTTTGACCACACTTAAAGTTCATAAATGAATGTATTTCTTTTGTGATCGGGTCCCAGCCATGTGTATTAAGGAGGTTTCGGTTTACGTCAATTCTAGTATTCAAGGTGTGACAGGGGTTGCAATTTCGTCAGTTTAAAAAAGATGATCCAAAATTTTCAATCAGTCTGTTTGGGAATGAGAAGCTTTTAGAGTCCAAGAAGGAACAGGTTTCTTCTCCAGTCTGTTTTTTTCATGAGACATGTAACTAGAGTGGGTTCAGGCTATACAAGTGTTGAGAAGTGCACACCTTATGTCGAATAGTATGGGATGTTTCAAGCAACCCACAGTATGGTTATGCCATTTCTGTCTCCCCATGTGACAAACATTTGAACTTGTGACAAACATTTGAATTTTAGCACTGTAAGCAGGACACGGGTTTGTACTCATTGTCTGCATTTCCAAGTAGTTGAGGTTTATAAAGCTGAGAAGGTACAGGTTTTTGGAACTGCCCTTTCCGGAGTAGTTCACCTGATATAAATGCTGGGGGTATGAGATTGTTAATTATACTTGAAAGGTCTTTGTGTAATTTACATATGGATTGATTTTCTGGTTGTAGTTCAGGTTGTTCAGCAGTGGCTATTTTATCATTCATTTATAGAAGTGACGCTAGTTAGTAATTTCTTTTTGTTTTGAAATTGTTGTTTACTTAGAAGAATGGGTTGCTTATAGTGCAGAAGCAGAAGCTTGAGGAGTATCTGGAGGAGGTGCACAAAGATAGCAAAAGGGTGAGAGAGACAGAACTCCTCTCTGATATTCCATCTGTTGGTGAAATACAATAGTCAGCGTGATGATTGCCCAACAAGGTGAAGTGAGCGAGTGCGTTGTCAGCCCCAGAACGTAATGAAGTGCCCTACTGGCTGTATAAGAGTGCATCAGATGTTTTGAGGTTTTTCATGCAAGTTGATGAAGGTGATTTGGAAGAAGCAGGTTATTCCCAAGGCATGGCGTCATGCAAGGGGGATTTTCATTCCTAAGTAAAGGGACTTTTCAGAGATTTGCTTTATGTTGAAGGGAAGGTTCTCTTTAGTGTGGTGGCACAGGGGCTGTCTAGGTACTTCAGAAAGAATAGACTGATGGATACACCGGTGCAAAAGGCTGGAAAGAGAAAGATGGCAGTTGAGGACGTACATAGGCAATAGGAGGGTTTCGTTTCAAAGTGTGAGTGGATTTTGCCTTTCCTCTTAGAGCAGGGGTGGGCTAACTATGGCCCACAGGCCACATCTGACATAATTAATAAGGATTGGACACCTCAATACTTTTTTCACTGAAGTTCGATCAAAGGCTGTATGTCTTACTTTGCAAGAAACCCTTGTGCTGTTAAAGGAATACATCAGCCGTCACTTTTCCATCAAGCATGCTAAGTACGCCAACAATCTGTCAATGCAAAAATGGACAGCTACTGCTCATAAGTTTGTAGCTAGCTTGCAGGATCATCAAAACATCTTCCATCTTTGAATCAAGCATGAAGACAAGTTATTTACTAGCATTTAAATAAGCAACAGCCAGCGAGCCTTTCTCCAAAGGGGAGTTACTCAAAGAGCGCATAGTAGAGACTGAAGTATTTTATGTCCTGAGAGCAAGAACAAATTTGAAAAAATTGGCTTTACCACACAGGATAGTGACACACCATGTTGAAGTAATTGACAAACGCTTAACGAGCAAGATAAACAAAAAAGCTGAGTCATGTACATTATATTCTTTGGTACTGGAGAAAAGCAATAACAAAAATGACACCCCTCAGCTTTTAATTTATTATCAGAGGGATTAATGAAAATTTCAAGACAATGGTGGAGTTTTTGGCTATGGAATTACTAAAAGGAAAAACACGGGGAGAGGATGTATACAACAGCGTATCAGAGGTCACAAAGAAGCACAAGCTACCTTGGAGAATGCTCACCAATGTTACCACAGATGGATCACCAAATGTGATGGGAAAAAGCATTGGGCTGCTCAAAAGAATCCAGGACAGGTTGAAAGAGGACAACCCTAAGCAGGAGGTAATTTTCCTACACTGCACAATTCATTAGGAAGGACTGTGTAAATCCCTGTTGCAGCTTGGCCATGTAGTGAAGCCAGTTGTTAAACTCATTAATTTTATACAAGTGATGGGACTTCACCATTGTCAGTTGGTTAATTTTCTTGAAGAAACGCGCTGATCACAGGCACTTCCTTTGCCATTCTAATGTCCACTGGCTAAAGTTCGGCAAAGTATATCAATGAGTGTGGGAGCTCAAACAGGGGCTTATTTCATTTTTGGAGCTACATGAGAACACTTACAATTTTCCTGAGCTGAGTGACACAAACTGGCTTTGTGATTTAGCCTTTACTTTACTGTGGATATACTGACACACATGAATGCTTTTTTTTATGCCTTTTTCTGTCGTATCTTGTGCTAACCTGACCAGTCTTTCAAATTTTAAAAGTCAATGTGCCAAAAAGTTTGCTCAACCCTGTCTTAAAGCAGAGAACAATTGACTTGACTTAAATACTTAACAATTGATCCTTGGTTGAATATTGGTCGCACCATCAGACAATATTATATAACTAATTATTTAGTGCTGGAATGCAGCATTGTCACAACCTCCCACTAACTTCAGGTGTCTGCAGTCCCTGATAGAGCTGGTATGTGGTATGAATTATGTTGACTAGAATGTGATTCTACACAATATATGTCAAAATCACTAAAATCCAGCAATCGCTTTTAAAGGTACAGTGATGTCGGTCAAAAAGTGTTTAATTCGCCAAGATGAAGTGTTTTGGACCAATTTGTGAATAACTTACGGATTCTTAAGAGCTAGTGTGTGGTGTTGAAATAAGTTGAAAAGAATGTGAATCTACACAATGTATGTTAAAATAATTGAAATCCAGCTGTAGCTTTAAAGGTTAGCGCGATGTGGCCAACCGTGTTTAAATTGCTAAATTGCAGTGTTCTGGACAATCATGTAAATAAATTAAAAAAAAGGCCATACTGCATCGCTGGTCTCACAACTATTTTGTACACCTTTCCTTTCATTCTGGCTGATAGTCTTCTATCGCATAGTAACCCTGACATTTTTCTCTACCCATCCGAACCTGCTTGAACCCATCTCTTCACCTCTTTTCCACACTGTCCGTTGCTCTGGACTGTTGACCCCAAATACCTGAAATCCTCCAACTTCTTGATCTCCACTCCCTGTACCCTCATCGTTCAACCGGAGTTCCTCTCATTCACACACATTTATTCTGTCTTGCTGCGACGACCTTTCATTCCTCTCCTTTCTAGGGCATACCTCCACCTCTAGATTTTCCTCAACCTGTTCTCTGCTCTCACTGCAAATCACAATGTCATCTGCAAACATCATGGTCCATGGAGATTCCTCTCTAGCCTCATCTGTCAGCCTGTCCAACACTACTGCAAACAAGACGGGGCTCAGAGCTGTCCCTGATGGAGTCCCACCTCCACCTTGAACTTCTCTGTTGCCCATACAGCACGCTGCACCACTGTCTCAATGCTAGCATACATGTTTTGCACCAGTCTAACATACTTCTCTGCCATTTCCTCATACAATACCAGAGCTCCTCTCTTGTCACCCTGTCATATGCTTTTTCTAGGTCTACAAAAACACAATGCAGCTCCCTCTGGCCTTCTCTGTAAGCAAACTCTGCATCTCTTAGTACTAGGCTTTTCACAAATGATGACTTCTGCTCTCAGTGTAGTTTCCACTACTCTTTCCTATAACTTCATTGTATGTCTCATCAATTTTATCCCTCTATAATTCTGCACATCCCCCTTATTCTGAGGAATTGGAACCATCACACTTCATCTCCATTCTTCAGGCATCTTTTTACTCTCTTAAGATCCTGTTGAATAAACTAGTCAGAGACTCTACCGCTGCCTCTCTTAGACATAACCACACCTCCACAGGTATATTATCAGGACCAACTACCTTTCTACTCTTCATCCTCTTCAATGCCTTCCTCTCTTCACTTTTACTAATTTGTGCTACTTTGTGGTCTACAATAGCCACCTCTTCTACCTTTGCTTCTCTTTCATTTTCCACATTCATCAGCTCTTCAAAGTACTCTTTCCATCTTCCCATCACTCTTCTAGCATCTGTCAGTACATTTCCCTCTCTGTCCTTAATCATCCTTTCCATCAGAATCTCTGTGTTTGACCAACTAATATAGATAATTCTCTCCCTCCTTACTGTCCAAACAGGCATACAAGTCATTGTATGCTCTTTTTTTGCCTTTGCTACCTCTATCTTTACAGTACCTGACGTTGTATCTCCCTGTGCTCCTGTCTGTTCACTTCAGTCCTCTCAGTGTCCCACTTCTTCTTTTCTAACCACTTTCTCTGTATATACTCCTGCACTTCCTCATTCCACTACCACGTCTCATATCTGCTCTCCTTCCAGGAGACATGCCAAGTACTCTCTTACTTGTCTTCCTGATAACACTAGCTGTTGTTGTCCAATCATCTGGAAGCTCTCCCTGCACACCCAGAGCCTTCTCAATCCTACCTGAAAACCATACAACACTCCTCCCTTTTCAGCTTCCACCCCTTTGGTGACAAGTAAGATCAAGAGGACAAAGGCAGAGCAGAGGACAGACAAACCAGCATGCTGTGCTGTCTGGCTACACTCTTACCTCCAAGTACTTTGCAGTCACTGATCTCTTTCAGGTTACCTCATCTGTACAAGATGCAGTCTACCTGGATTCTCCGACCTCTGCTCTTATAAGTTACCCTATGTTCTTGTCTTTTCTGGAAAGAAGTGTTCACTACAGCCATTTCCATCCTTTTTGCAAAATCTACCACCATCTGTCCCTCTGCGTTCCTATCCTGTATGTTGCACACGTGAATGATGATGATTCAGTGTGTAGGTTTTGCGGGTTTTATTGTCGGCTGTAACACAGACATTGGCCACATTACTGGCGTCCAACCTCTCTGCCGCCGACACAGCACTGAACTAATGCTGTGACCGCGTCTCGGCAAACTAATCACAGTTGGTTTCACGCCATCCTGTGGTGGAATGTGGTACTACATACTTACGAACAGTGAGTGAGAGGAAAGGAGCAAGTTGCTAACTCAGGAAATAAAATAAATTAAATATCAAAAAAAGGGGAGAGGGATGTCTGGTCTTTACGCTCTCACATGTATACCAAATCTGCCAAACACTTCTTCATGCCCTCTATTGCCTGCACCAACGTGCCCATCGAAGTCTGCACCAATTACCAGTCTATCATCTCTGGGGATGTTCTGCATCACTTCATCTAGCTCATTCCAGAGCTTCTCCTCAAACTCACATCCCACCTGTGGGGCATAGCCACAAACAACACTGAGCGTCACACCTTAAATTTCCAATTTCAACTCAGAAGTCTATCTGACAGTCTTTTCACCTCCAGAACCTTCCTAACAAACTCCTCCTTCTCGATAACTCCTACTCCATTTCTCTTCTTGTCAGTACCATGATAGTAGAATTTAAAGCCTGCTCCTAAGCTTCCAGCTTTACTACCTTTCCACCAGGTCTCCTGGATACACAGTATATCCACCTTCCTTCTCTGCATCATGTCAACCAACTCTTCCTTTTCCTGTCATAGTCCCAATATTCAAAGTCCCCACTCTTAGTCCCAGACTCTTGCCTTTCTTCTTCTCTCTTTGCTTCGGAACACGGCTTCCTCCTCTCCCTCTTTGAGTAGCCCAGTTTCCATTGGTTTCCAGTAGGTCATCAGTACAGATGGTGGTCGTTGTTCACCCGGGCATCAACCGATGTGGTTTGATCTGGTTATTAGTGCCTGATTCCACAAAATAAATTTCCAAATCACTTAACTCCAGCCACAGGCATAGAGGATAGATCTATGGTAGTCAAAACATGTTTATTTCACCGAGTTGAAGATATCTCTGGAATTCTTAAAAAAACGGTGTCTGGTGCTGAAATATGTTGAATAGGACTTGATTCTACACAATTAAATGCAAAAATCGCTGAAATCGAGGCGCAGATTAAAAAAAATGATACAGCCATGGTAGTCAAAACAGTTTATCTCAACATGTTGATGCATTTTGGCAACATTGTAGGTAACTTTAAAATTCTTTAAAGCTTGTGTCTGGTGCTGAAATATGTTGAATAGGACATTAGTCTGCACAATATATGTCAAATTCACTCAAATCCAGCTGCAGGTTTAAAAGGAATAGGCATTTAGTCAATCGGAGAGCTGCCCCCATTGCCAAGGATCAGGCCCACCCCAAACATGGATTGTTCAATCTCAGGAGTGTGATATGTAGAACTATAAGATTAAAAGATTCGTTCTACCCAACTACCCCTAAAACACTTAATCAGCTGACACCCATTCTTCACCTGCAATTTGTGAGTTGCACACCAAGCTGCACTCAAAAATCTTATTGCACGGTACTTTACTCACTTTTCTTTTGCAATGTTTACATTCATATCTATAATCATATTTATAACAATGTTAACTCTCTTCAACTAGCACATATCCCAATGCACAGCAGATAGCAATGTAGGAATTTCACTGTACAGGGTCACTCATTTTGACACTGTACATAGGAATAAAAACGCTTTGAATCTTAAAGATTGAAGTGTTTATCTCACAAAGTTGAAGTGTTTTGGCTGGAAGAAATCAATATACTTGCTTTATTCATGAAGTAGACATTACATTTGCTTTGCTCACCATATAATCCAATCAAACCATAGCCCGGACAAACAATGCGAGATGTTGGTGCCCACGAGGAGTGAGGCATACGTAGTTTGACGTTAACAGATTGAAATTGTAGTGGAGAATGCCTCATTCTCCCAGGTCACAGCTGTTACGGAGGGCAAGATGTCTTCTTCTCTTTACAGATATCAATGTGAGTTGGACGGGATTTGCAGACCCAGGGATAGTGGAGAAAGATGGAGAAAAACTCGGGGACAGTGGAAAGAAGAAGTACGGGTGGAAAACAATGCACACTTGGAAGACCCTGTCACACCTCCTCTTAATATTCATGTAACAACTGTATGTAACAGCCGGGCAGGGAAAAAAGGGTGCTTTTTGCTAGGTGTTCCAAGCTTAAGACCTAATTACTGCAGGCGCTAGGGAAACAGCATAAGTCCAGGCTCCTGTATTAGATGATTTTGTATAAGGGAATTTTAAAGAAGCTTAATAAACCATATATCTGAACTGATCCATCTCGTCGCGAATCATCTTACTCCAGCCCGATTCCCGCGACTTCAGGCCCAAATTGTAAATAACTTTGCAATTCTTTAAAGCTTGTGTCTTGTGCTGAAATATGTGTAATAGGACGGGATTCTACACAATATATGCCAAATGCACTCAAATCCAGCCGCAGGTTTAAAAGACATAGCCATATGGTCAATATGTGTTTATCTCACCAAGTGGAAGCTGTTTGGCACAAGTTGTGAATCATTTTAGAATTCTTTAAAGGCGGTTTCTGGTGCTGAATATGTTGAATAGGACACGATTCTGAACTATACTTGTCAAAATCACTCAATTCCAGCCACAGATTTAACAGACATAGCCATTTGGCCAAATAGTGCAAATCTCATAGAGTTGAAGCTTTAAATGGTACAAATTGTAAATAACGTATGAATTCTCTAAAAGCTTGGGTCTGCTGCTGAAATACTTTGAAAGGACATGATTTAGCACATATATGTCAAAATCACTAAAATCCAGCTGCAGGTTTAAAAGATATAGCCGTGTGGTCCAAAAGTGCTTATCTCACCGAGTTGAAGCGGTTATGGTACACATTGTAAATAACCTACGGAACCTTTCAGGCTTTTGCGGGTGCTGAAATATGTTGAATAGGACATGATTTTGCACAATACATGTCAAATTCAATCACATCCAGCCGCAGGTTCAAAACATATAGCCAAGTGGTGAAAAAGTGCATAACTCACCGATTTGAAGCGGGAATGGTACAAATTGTAAATAACTAATGAACCCTTTCAAGCTTGGTTCTGGTGCTGAAATATGTTGAATTGGGCGTGATTTTGCATAATATGTCAAATTCAGTCAAATCCAGACACACATTTAAAACATACAGCCCTGTTGTCAAAAGTGTTTATCTCACCGAGTTGAAGTGGTTATGGTACAAATTGCAAACAACCTATGAATTATTTCAAGCATGTGTCTGGTGCTGAAATACGTTGAATAGGACATGATTCTGCACAATACAGTATATGTCAAATTCACTCAAATCCATCCTTAGGTTTAAATGATATAGCCCTGTGGTCCAAAAGTGCTTATCTCACAAAGCTGAAGCGGTTATGGTATACATTGTAAATGATTTACGGAATCTTTCAAGCTTGTGTCTGGTGCGGAAATATGTTGAATAGGACATGATTTTGCACAATACATGTCAAATTCACTCAAATGCAGCCGCAGGTTTAGAAGATCTTGCCATATGGTCAAAAAGTGCTTATCTCACCGAGTTGAAGCGGTTATGGTACATATTGTAAATAACTTATGAATTCTTTCAAGCAAGTGTCTGGTGTTGAAATATGTTGAATAGGACATGATTATGCACAATATATGACAAAATCATAAAAATCCAGCAACAGGTTTTAAAACTATAGGAATGTGGTCGAAAGTGCTTATCTCACCGCATTGAAGAGGTTATGGTACAGATTGTATATAGCTTATGAATCCTTTCAAACTTATATCTGGTGCTGAAATATGTTGAATAGGACATGATTCTGCACAATATATGTCAAATTCAGTCAAATCCAGACACAGGTTTAAAACACATACGCATTTGGTCAAAAAATGCTTATCTCACTGAGTTGAAGCGGTTACGTTACAAATTGCAAATGACCTATGAAATTTTTTAAGCTCGTGTCTGCTGCTGAAATATGTTATATAGGACATGATTGTGCATAATCCTCTTCTTCTACTTTTGGCTTTTCCCGTCAAGGGTCGCCACAGCGAGTCAACTTTCTCCACTTACCCTATTCTCTGTATCCCCCTCTCTCACACCAACTACCTTCATATCCTCTCTCACTACGTCCATAAATCTTCTCTGTGGTCTTCCTCGAGACCTCTTGCCTGGCAGCTCCAATTCCAGCATCCGTCTACCAATATATTCTCTATCCCTCCTCTGTACATGACCGAACCATCTCAGTCTGGCTTCTCTGACCTTCCCTCCAAAACATCTAACATGTGCTGTTCCTCTGATAGACTCATTCCTGATCCTCTCCATCCTGCTCACTCCCAAAGAGAACCTCAACGTCTTCATCTCTGCAACCTCTAGTTCTGCCTGCTGTCTTTTGGTTATTGTAACAGTTTCTAGTCCATACATCATCGCTGGTCTCACCATTGTCTTGTACACCTTTCCTTTTATTCTGGCTGAAAGTCTTCTATCACATAGTACCGCTGACACTTTTCTCCACCCATTCCAACCTGCTTGGACCCGTCTCTTCACCTCTTTTCCACACTCTCCGTTGCTCTGGACTGTTGACCCTAAGCACCTGAAATCCTCCAGCTTCTTGATCTCCACTCCCTGTCGCCTCACCGTTCCACCCGAGTTCCCCTCATTCACACACACATATATTGTGTCTTGCTGCGACTAACTCTCATTCCTCTCCTTTCCAGAGTATACCTCCACCTCTCTAGATTTTCTTCTACCTGTTGTCTGCTCTCACTTCAGATCACAATGTCATCTGCAAATATGGTCCATGGGGATTCCTGTCTAACCTCATCTGTCAGCCTATCCATCACCATTGCGAACAAGAGGGGGCTCAGAGCTGATCCCTGATGGAGTCCCACCTCCACCTTGAACTTCTCTGTTACCCCTACAGCACACCGTACCAGTGTCTCACAGCGAGCATACATGTCCTGCACCAGTCTAACATACTTCTCTTGCCACTCCAGACTTCCTCATACAATACCAGAGCTCCTCTCTTGGCACCCTGTCATATGCTTTTTCTAAGTCCACAAAAACACAATGCAGCTCTCTCTGACCTTCTCTGTACTTTTCTATCAGCATTCTCAACAAAAATACTGCATCTGTAGTACTCTTCCTAGGCATGAAGCCATACTGCTGTTTACAAATGCTGACTTCTGCTCTCAGTCTAGTTTCCACTACTCTGTCCCATAACTTCATTGTATGGCTCATCAACTTTATCCCTCTATAGTTGCCACAAGTCTGCACATCCCCTTTATTCTTAAAAATAGGCACCTTCAAACTTTGTCTCCATTCTTCAGGCATCTTCTCACTCTCTAAGATCCTGTTGAATAATGTAGTCAGAAAATCTACTGCTGCCTCTCCTAGACACTTCCACAGGTATATCATCAGGGCCAACTGCTTTTCCACTCTTCATCCTCTTCATTGCCTTCCTCACTTCACTTTTACTAATTTGTGCTACTTTGTGGTCTACAATAGTCACCTCTTCCACCCTTGCCTCTCTTTCATTTTCCACATTCATCAGCTCTTCAAAGTACTCTTTCCATCTTCCCATCACTCTTCTAGCATCTGTCAATACATTTCCCTCTCTGTCCATAATCACCAGGACCTGTTGTACATCCTTTCCATCTTTATCTCTCTGTTTTGCAAACCTGTATAGATCATTCTCACCCGCCTTACTATCCAACCGAGCATACAAGTCATCGTACGCCCTTTGTTTTGCCTTTGCTACCTCTACCTTTCGCCGCATCTCCCTGAACTCCTGTCAGTTCTCTTCAGTCCTCTGTGTCCCACAGCTTCTTAGCTAACTGCTTTCTCTGTATATACTCCTGCACTTCCTCATTCCACCACCAAGTCTCCTTATCTACTTTCCTTCCAGATGACACACCAAGTACTCTTCTACCAGTCTCCCTGATAACACTAGCTGTTGTTCAATCATCTGGAAGCTCACCTTGACCACCCAGACCCTTTCTCAACTCCTCCCTGAAAACCATGCAACACTCCTCCCTTTTCAGCTTCCACCACTTTGGCCTCTGCTCTGCCTTTGTCCTCTTGATCTTCCTTGTCACCAGAGTCAACCTACACACCCCCATCCTATGCTGTCTGGCTGCACTCTCACCTAAAACTACTTTGCAGTCACGGATCCCTTTCAGGTTACCTCGTCTATACAAGATGTAGTCTACCTGCGTGCTCCTACCTCCGCTCTTATAAGTTACCCTATGTGTCACGTGACGCTGGGGCGGACTCGAGCAGGGAACCACAGTTCAGAGCAGGGATGGGTTGAAAGCGCTTTTAATGCGTTGAAATGGCAGGACGGGTTGCAAACGGGACTGTGGACGGGACGGGTTGCAGGCAGGACGGGTTGCAGGCGGGACTGCAGAGGCTGGGTCTCACCAGGACGGGTTGCAGACGGGACTGCGGACGGTACGGGTTGCAGGCGGGACTGCAGAGGGTGGGTCTCACCAGGACAGGTTGCAGACGGGACGGGTTGCAGACTGGACGGGCCCCAGGCAGGGTGGCAGACTGGACAGGTTGCAGACGGGGTCAGAGGTTACACCGGCCGACTGGGTCCAGTCGTAATGAGGGAGGGGACAGAGGTTACACCTGGGGTCCGGTCATGGCAAGGATGGGGTCCGGTCGTGGCAGGGATGGGGTCCGGTCGTGGCAGGGATGGGGTCCGGTCGTGGCAGGGATGGGGTCCGGTCGTGGCAGGGATGGGGTCCGGTCGTGGCAGGGCTCTGCAGTGATATGAGAGCCACAATGGCAGGGATGTGGTCCGGTCGGGGTCATGGCAGGGCTCTGCAAGCCACAATCCCCCAGCGTGCCGCTGCCCTTTATAGGGATCTTCATTAGCGGCATCTGCTGTAGCTGGCGCCAATTGCAAATTGGGATCAGGTGTGAACCCTGACACTATGTTCCTGTTTTTTCTGGAAAAAGGTATTCACTACAGCCATTTCCATCCTTTTTGCAAAATCTACCACCATCTGTCCCTCTGCATTCCTATCCTGGATACCAAATCTGCCCATCACTTCTTCATGCCCTCTATTGCCTGCACCAACGTGCCCATCGAAGTCTGCACCAATTACCACTCTCTCATTTCTGGGAATATTCTGCATCACATCATCCAACTCATTCCAGAACCTCTCCTTCTCTTCAGATTAACATCCCACCTGCGGGGTATAGCCACTAACAACATTGAGCATCACACCTTCAATTTCCAATTTCAGACTCATAAGTCTATCTGATATTCTTTTCACCTCTAAGACGTTCCTAACAAACTCCTCCTTCAAGATAACTTCTACTCCAGTTCTCTTCTTGTCGGTATCATAATAGTTCAACTTAAAGCCTGGTGTTGAAATATGTTGAATAGGACATGATTCTGCACAATATGTGTCAAAATAACTATAATCCAGCAAAGAGTTCGAAAGATATAGCCATAGGTCAAAAAATGCTCATATCACCGATTTGAAGCGTTTTTTGTACTTAGTGTTTATATATAATGAATTCTTTCAAGCTGGTGTCTGGTACTGAAATATGTTGAATAAGTCATGATTCTGCAGAATATATTTCAATCTCAGTCAAATGCATCCGTAGTTTTAAAAGATATAGCCATGTGGTCAAACAGTGCTTAACTCACCGAAATTGAAGCGTTTTTGGTAAAGAGTGTAAATAAGTAATCAATTTTCAAAGCAGGTTACTAGTGCTGAAATACGTTGAATAGGACATGATTTTGCACAATCAATGTCAAAATCATTCAAATCCAGCCACAGGTTCAAAAGAGACAGCCATGAGTGTAACTGTTTTTGGTACAAAGTGTTAATAACTAATGAATTCTTTCAAGCTGGTTCCTGGTGCTGTAATATGTTGAATAACACATGATTCGGCACCATATATGTAAAAATCACTTTTATCCAACCGCTTGTTCAAAAGATAGAGCCATGCTGTCAAAAAATGCTTATACAAACGAGTTGAAGTGTTTTTGTTCAAATTGTAAATAACTAATGAATTCTATCAAGCTGGTGTCTGGTACTAAAATATGTTGAATAGGACATGATTCCCCTGTGCCCTCACCCCTCACTTTAAGGAGCTTTCCCCCTCCCCCACGCACCTCTTCTGCTTCCTTGGACGACGTCTCGTTTACACCTCAGCCCTCCTGCCCCCAATGGGACTCTCTCCACCCCTTCCTGTCGCCTTCACCGCTGAGGAGGTGAGAAGAGAGTTCAGCGGCCTCCGTCCCAGGAAAGCTGCTGGCCCTGACGGCCTTAGCCCCAGAGTACTGAAAGGATGTGCCTCTCAGCTGTGTGGGATCTTCTCGCATCTCTTCAACCTGAGCCTGACCCAGATGGTTGTCCCCGACCGGTGGAAAACCTCATGCCTGGTTCCAGTGCCCAAGGTGAAGCATCCCAGCACACACAGCGACTACAGACCAGTGGCCCTGACATCACACGTCATGAAGTCGCTGGAGAGGCTCGTCCTGGGGCACCTTCGCACAGTTGTTGGACCTTCGCTGGACCCCCTGCAGTTCGCATACCAGCCACGGATAGGAGTGGAAGACGCCATCATCTTCCTGCTGCACAGAATCTACACACACCTGGAGGAGGCAGGAAGCACTGTGAGAGTCATGTTCTTTGTCTTCTCCAGTGCTTTTAACACCATTCGACCTGCCCTGCTGAACAGGAAGCTTCTGGACATGCAGGTAGATGCTCCACTCACGGCCTGGATCAACAACTACCTCACAGGTTGGCCGCAGTATGTGAGGCTGGGAAACATCGCATCGGACACCATTGTGAGCAGCACGGGGGCTCCACAGGGGACGGTCCTGTCTCCCTTCCTGTTCACGCTCTACACCTCAGACTTCAGGTTCACCTCGCAGTCCTGCCACCTGCAGAAATTCTCAGATGACTCTGCCATCGTGGGCTGCATCAACAGAGGCCAGGAGGAGGAGTACAGAAGGGCGGTGGACAGGTTTGTGGAGTGGTGTGGACTGAACCACCTACAGCTCAATGTCACAAAGACAAAGGAGCTGGTGGTGGATTTCAGGAAACAGAGGACCCATCCAACCCCAGTCACCATCAGGGGTACAGAAGTGGACATTGTGGACAGTTATAAGTACCTGGGTGTCCACTTGGACAATAAACTGGACTGGACTATTAACACCAATGCTATCTTCAAGAAGGGTCAGAGCCGCCTGTTCTTCCTCGGGAGGCTCAGATCTTTCAATGTCTGCAGGACCATGCTGCAGATGTTCTACCACTCGGTGGTCTCCAGCGTCATCTTCTACGCTGTTGTGTGCTGGGGCAGCAGGCTAGAGACAGCTGACACTAACAGACTCAACAAGCTCATCAGGAGAGCTGGATCTGTTCTGGGCGTGGAGCTGGAGTCTGTGGTGCAAGTGTCAGAGAGGAGGATGCTGAGGAAGCTCCTCAGCATCATGGACAACATCCATCACCCCCTGCATGCCACACTGACGTCCTGTCAGAGCTCTTTCAGCCGTAGACTGATACCACCGAGGAGCTCCACTGAACGCCACAGGAGGTCTTTCCTCCCTGAGGCGATCAGACTTTTTAATTCCTCTCCATTCAGCCGCCGGCAACCATAAAAACCTATCTTTAACCTAAAAAAACAAACAAAAAATGTGCAATATTTCATTTCACTGTGCAATATTCAGAAACTGTGCAATATTTCATCTCATAACAGCTACACTGTGCAATATTTCATCTCATCTCATAACAGCTACACTACAATTTTCCCTTCTATCATACTATTGTGCACTCCTTACCTTACTTGTTACTAAGACACTTATAGTTTTATCACTGCTTACTAAGACACTTTATAGTTTCACTGAGACACTTTATAGTTTATAGTTTATTTTTATTTCTAATTCTACCTTTCTTTTATTATTTATTATTGTTATATTTTCTGTAACTGGCACAGCAATTTCCTTCGGGATGAATAAAGTTGTTCTTATTCTTATTCTTATTCTTATTCTTATTCTTATTCTTATTCTTATGTGCAAAATATATATCAAAATCACCGTAAACCAGCAAAAGGTTCGATAGATATAGTCATGTGGTCAAAAAGTGTTTATCTCTCCGAGTTGAGGTGCTTTTGGTTCAAAGTGGAAAATACTAATGAATTCTATCAAGTTGGTGTCTGGTAATGATATATGTTAAATGACAAATGATTCTGCAAAATCTATGTCAAAATCACTGTAATCCATCTCCAGGTTTAAAAGATATAACCATTTGTTCATAAAGTTTTGATCCCTCCGAGTTGAAGCGTTTTTGTTACAATTTTGAAAAAACTAATGAATTCTATCAGGTTGGAGTCTGGTACTGACATATATTGAATAGGACATGATTCTGCACAATATATGTCAAACTGTAATCCAGCCACAGGTTCAAAAGCTATAGCCATGTAGTCAAAAAGTGCTTATCTCACCGAGTTGAATACGTTTTTGAAACAGAGTGGAAATAACTAATGAAATTCATCAAGCTGGTTTCTGCTATTGAACTATGTTGTTTAGGACATGATTCTGCAAAATATATGTCAAATTCAGTGTAATACAGCATCAAGTTCAAAAGATATCGCGATTCGTTCAAAAAGTGCTTATCTCACCTTGTTAAAGCGTTTTTGATACAGAGTGGCAATAACTAATGAAATTCATCAAGCTGATTCTGCTATGTAAATATGTTGTTTAGGACATGATTCTGCACAATATATGTCAAATTCAGTGTAATCCAGCCACAAGTTCAAAAGATATAGCCATTCGTTCAAAAATTGGTTACCTCACCGAGTCGAATACGTTTTTGATACAGACTGGAAATAACTAATGAAATTCATCAAGTTGGTTTCTGCTATTGAAATATGTTGTTTAGGACATGATTCAGCACAATAGATGTCAAATACAGAGCAATCCAGGCACAGGTTCAAAAGATATAGCCATTCATTCAAAAAGTTCTTCTCTCACCGAGTTGAAGCGTAGTTGATACAGAGTGGAAATAGGTATTTAAATTCAACAAGCTGGTTTCTGGTATTGAAATATGTTGTTTAGGACATGATTCTGCAAAATATATGTCAAATTCAGTTTAATCCAGACTGAGGTTCAAAAGATTCAGCCATTCGTTCAAAAAGTGCTTATCTCACCAAGTAGAAGCGTTTTTGATACAGAGTGGAGATAAATAATGAAATTCAACAAGCTGGTTTCAGCTGTTGAAATATGTTTTTTAGGGCATGATTCTGCACAATATATGTCAAAATCAGTGTAATCCAGCCACAAATTCAAAAGATATAGCCATTCGTTCAAAAATTGGTTATCTCACCGAGTTGACTGTTTTTTGATACAGAGTTGATATAACTAATGAAATTAATCAAGCTGGTTTCTGCTATTGAAATATGTTGTCGAGGACATAATTCTGCATAATATATGTCACATTTCGTGTAATCCAGCAACAGGTTCAAAAGATATAGCCATTCGTTCAAAAAGTGCTTATCTCACCGAGTTGATGCGTTTTTGACACAGAGTGAAAATAACTAATGAAATACATCAAGCTGGTTTCTGCTGTTGAAATGTGTTGTATAGGACATGATTCTGCACAATATATGTCAAATTCAGTGCAATCCAGCCACTGATTCAAAAGATATAGCCATTCGTTCAAAAAGTGCTTTTCTTACCGAGGAGAAGCGTTTTTGATACAGAGTGGAAATAAATAATGAAATTCAACAAGCTGGTTTCCGCTGTTGAAATATGTTTTTTAGGGCATGATTCTGCACAATATATGTCAAAATCAGTGTAATCCAGCCACAAGTTCAAAAGATATAGCCATTCGTTCAAAAATTGGTTATCTCACCGAGTTGACTATTTTTTGATACAGAGTTGATATATCTAATGAAATTCATCAAGCTGGTTTCTGCTATTGAAATATGTTGTCGAGGACATAATTCTGCATAATATATGTCACATTTCGTGTAATCCAGCAACAGGTTCAAAAGATATAGCCATTCGTTCAAAAAGTGCTTATCTCACCGAGTTGATGCGTTTTTGACACAGAGTGAAAATAACTAATGAAATACATCAAGCTGGTTTCTGCTGTTGAAATATGTTGTATAGGACATGATTCTGCACAATATATGTCAAATTCAGTGTAATCCAGCCACTGATTCAAAAGATATAGCCATTCGTTCAAAAAGTGCTTTTCTCACCGAGTTAAAGCAATTTCTGATACAGAGTGGAAATAACTAATGAAATTCATCAAGCTGGTTTCTGCTGTTGAAATATATTGTTAAGGACATGATTCTGCACAATATATGTCAAATTTATCGTAATGCAGCCACAGGTTCAAAAGATATTGCCATTCGTACAAAAACTGCTTATCTCACCGAGTTGACTAGTTTTGATACAGAGTGGAAATAGCTAATAAAATTCATCAAGATGGTTTCTGCTCTTGAAATATGTTGTTTACGACATGATTTTGCACAATATATGTCAAATTTCTTGTAATCCAGCCAAAGGTTCAAAAGATATAGCCATTCGTTCAAAAAGTGCTTATCTCACCGAGTTGAAGCATTTTTGATACACACTGGAAATAACTAATGAAATTCATCAAGCTGGTATTTGCTATTGAAATATGTTGTTAAGGACATGATTCTGTAAAATATATGTCAAATTCACTGTAATGCAGCAACAGGTTCAAAAGATATAGCCATTCGTTCAAAAAGTGCTTATCTCACCGCGTTGAAGCGTTTTTAATACAGAGTGGAAATAACGAATGAAATTCATCAAGATGGTTTTTGCTATTGAAATATTTTGTGTAGGATATGATTCTGCACATTATATGTCAAATTAAGTGTAATCCAGCCACTGATTCAAAAGATATAGCCATTCGTACAAAAACCGCTTATCTAACCGCGTTGAAGCGTCTTTGATACAGAGTGGAAATAACTAATGAAATTAATCAAACTTATTTCTGTTATTGAATTATGTTGTTTAGGACATGATTCTGCACAATATATCAAATTCAGTGTAATCCAGCCTCAAGTTCAAAAGATATAGCCATTCGTTCAAAAATTGGTTTTGTCTCCAAGCTGAAGCGTAGTTGATACAGAGTTGAAATAATTAAAAAAATTCATCAAGCTGGTTTCTGCTGTTGAAATATGTCGTGTAGGACATGATTCTGCACAATAGATGTCAAATACAGAGCAATCCAGCCACAAGTTCAAAAGATATAGCCATTCGTTCAAAAATTGGTTATCTCACCGAGTTGACTAGTTTTTGATACAGAGTTGATATAACTAATGAAATTCATCAAGCTGGTTTCTGCTATTGAAATATGTTGTCGAGGACATAATTCTGCACAATATATGTCACATTTCGTGTAATCCAGCAACAGGTTCAAAAGATATAGCCATTCATTCAAAAAGTGCTTATGTCACCGAGTTGAAGCGTTTTTGACACAGAGTGAAAATAATTAATGAAACACATCAAGCTGGTTTCTGCTGTTGAAATATGTTGTATAGGACATGATTCTGCACAATATATGTCAAATTCAGTGTAATCCAGCCACTGATTGAAAAGATATAGCCATTCGTACAAAAACTGCTTATCTCACCGAGTTGAAGCGTTTTTGATACAGAGTGGAAATAACTAATAAAATTCATCAAGATGGTTTCTGCTATTGAATTATGTTGTTTAGGACATGTTTCTGCACAATATTTGTCAAATTCAGTGTAATCCAGCCTCCGATTCAAAAGATATAGCCATTCGTACAAAAACTGCTTATCTCACCGTGTTGAAGCGTTTTTGATACAGAGTGGAAATAACTGATAAAATTCATCAAGATGGTTTCTGCCATTGAAATATGTTGTTTAGGACATGATTCTGCATAATATATGTCAAATTTCTTGTAATCCAGCCAAAGGTTCAAAAGATATAGCCATTCGTTCAAAAATTGCTTATCTCACCGAGTTGAAGCATTTTTGATACACACTGGAAATAACTAATGAAATTCATCAAGCTCGTATCTGCTATTGAGATATTTTGTTTAGGGCATGATTCTACACAATATATGTCAAATTCAGTGTAATCCAGCCACAAGTTCAAAAGATACAGCCATTCGTTCAAAAATTAATTATCTCACCGAGTTGAATATGTTTTTGATACAGAGTTGAAATAACTAATGAAATTCATCAAGCTGGTTTCTGCTATTGAAATATGTTGTTAAGGACATGATTCTGCACAATATATCAAATACAGTGTAATCCAGCCTCAAGTTCAAAAGATATAGCCATTCGTTCAAAAATTGGTTTTGTCACCAAGTTGAAGCGTAGTTGATACAGAGTTGAAATAATTAATAAAATTCATCAAGCTGGTTTCTGCTGTTGAAATATGTTGTATAGGACATGATTCTGCACAATAGATGTCAAATCCAGAGCAATCCAGCCACAAGTTAAAAAGATATAGCCATTCGTTCAAAAAGTTATTTTCTCATCGAGTTGAAGCGTTTTTGATAGAGTGGAAATAACTAATGAAATTCAGCAAGCTGGTTTCTGCTTTTGAACTATGTTGTTTAGGACATGATTCTGCACAGTATATGTCAAATTAAGTGTAATGCAGCCACAGTTTTAAAAGATATAGCCATTCATTCAAAAAGTGCTTATCTCACCGAGTTGAAGCGTAGTTGATACAGAGTTGAAATAACTAATGAAATTCATCAAGCTGGTTTCTGCTATTGAATTATGTTGTCGAGGACATAATTTTGCACAATATATGTCAAATTTCATGTAATCAAGCAACAGGTTCAAAAGATATAGCCATTCGTTCAAAAAGTGTTTATCTGACCGAGTTGAAGCGTTTTTGATACAGAGTTGAAATAACAAATGAAATACATCAAGCTGGTTTCTGCTGTTGAAATATGTTGTACAGGACATAATTCTGCACAATAGATGTCTAATTCAGTGCAATCAAGCCACAAGTTCAAAAGATATAGCCATTCGTTCAAAAAGTGCTTTTCTCACCGAGTTGAAGCGTTTTTGATACAGTGGAAATAACTAATGAAATTCATCAAGCTGGTTTTTGCTGTTGAATTAATTTGTTAAGGACATCATTCTGCACAATATCTGTCAAATTCAGTGCAATGCAGCTACATGTTCAAAAGATATGGCCATTCTTGTAATAAGTGCTTATCTGACCGAGTAGAAGCGGTTTTGATACAGAGTGGAAATAACTAATGATGGTTTTTGCTGTTGGAATATGTTATTTAGGACATGATTCTGCACAATACATGTCAAATTCAGTGTAATGATGCTACATGTTCAAAAGATATGGCCCTTCGTTTTATAAGTGCTTATCTGACCGAGTAGAAGCGGTTTTGATACAGAGTGGAAATAACTAATGTTACATCAAGCTGGTTTCTGCCATCGATATATGTTGTTTAGGACATGATTCCTCACAATATATGTCAACTTCAGTGTAATGCAGCCACTAGTTCAAAAGATATAGCCATTCGTACAAAAACGGCCTATCTCACCTAGTTGAAGCGTTTTTGATACAGAGTGGAAATAACTAATAAAATTCTTCAAGCTGGTTTCTGATGTTTAAATATTTGTTTTAGGACATGGTTCTGCACAATATATGTCAAATTTAGTGTAATGCAGCTACAGGTTCAAAAGATATAGCCATTCGTTCAAAAAGTGCTTATCTCCCAGAGTAGAAGTGGTTTTGATACAGAGTCGAAATAACTAATGAAATTCATCAAGCTGGTTTCTTTTATTTCAATGTTTTTTAGGACATGAATCTGCAAAATACATGTCAAATTTAATGTAATGCATCCACATGTTCAAAAGATATAGCCATTCGTTCCAAAAGTGCTTATCTGACCGAGTAGAAGTGGTTTTGATACAGAGTGGAAATAACTAATGAAATACATCAAGCTGGTTTCTGCCGTTGAAATATGTTGTTTTGGACATGATTCTGCACAATATATGTCAACTTCAGTGTAATGCAGCCACAGGTTCAAAAGATATAGCCATTCATTCAAAAAATGCTTCTCTCACCGAGTAGAAGCGTTTTTGATACAGAATGGAAATAACTAAAGAAATTCATCAAACTGATTGGTGCTATTGAATTATGTTGTTTAGGACATGATTCTGCACAATATATGTCAAATTTCAGTGTAATCCAGCCACAGGTTCAAAAGATATAGCCATTCGTTGAAAAAATGCTTATCTCACCGAGTTGAAGCGTTTTTGATAAAGAGTGGAAATAACTAATGAAATACATCAAGCTGGATTCTGGTGTTGAAATATGTTGTTTAGGACATGATTCTGAACAATATATATCAAATTCAGTGTAATCCAGCAACAAGTTCAAAAGATATAGCCATTCGTTCAAAAATCGTTTATCTCACCGAGTTGAGGCGTTTTTGATACAGAGTGGAAACAACTAATGAAATTCATCAAACTGATTTCTGTTATTGAATTATGTTGTTTGGGACATGATTAAGCACAATATATCAAATTCAGTGTAATCCAGCCACAAGTTCAAAAGATATAGCCATTCGTTCAAAAATTGGTTTTGTCACCGAGTTGAAGCGTTTTTTATACAGTGGAAAAAACTAATGAAATTCATCAAGCTGGTTTCTGCTGTTGAAATATGTTGTTACTATACCATACCGGATCGGTCGCGGACCGGGTTAACAACGACCGCCATTGGTACTGATGACCTACAGGGTACTAATGGAAATTGGGCTACTGTGGGTCGAAGAACAAGAACAAGAAGAAGAGGAGGAGTGCGTGTTCGGAAGCAGAGAGAGAGGAGGAAAGGAAAGAGCCTGGGACTGAGAGTAGGGACTTTGAATATTGGGACTATGACAGGAAAAGGTAGAGAGTTCGTGGACATGATGCAGAGAAGGAAGGTGGATATACTGTGTGTCCAGGAGACCAGGTGGAAAGGTAGTAAGGCTAGAAGCTTAGGAGCAGGCTTTAAGTTGTACTATTATGGTACTGACAAGAAGAGAAATGGAGTAGGAGTTATCGAGAAGGAGGAGTTTGTTAGGAACGTCCTAGAGGTCAAAAGAATGTCAAAAAGACTTATGAGTCTGAAACTGGAAATCGAAGGTGTGATGCTCAATGTTGTTAGTGGCTATGCCCCGCAGGTGGGATGTGAATCTGAAGAGAAGGAGAAGTTCCGGAATGAGTTAGATGACGTGATGCAGAATATTCCCAGAAATGAGAGAGTGGTCATTGGTGCAGACTTCAATGGACATGTTGGTGAAGGCAATCGAGGGGATGAAGAAGTGATGGGCAGATTTGGTATCCAGGATAGGAATGCAGAGGGACAGATGGTGGTAGATTTTGCAAAAAGGATGGAAATGGCTGTAGTGAACACGTTTTTCCAGAAAAAACAGGAACATAGGGTAACTTATAAGAGCGGAGGTAGGAGCACGCAGGTAGACTACATCTTATATAGACGAGGTAACCTGAAAGAGATCAGTGACTGCAAAGTAGTTGTAGGTGAGAGTGTAGCCAGACAGCATAGGATGGTGGTTTGTAGGATGACTCTGGTGACAAGGAAGATGAAGAGGACAAAGGCAGCGCAGAGGACAAAATGGTGGAAGCTGAAAAGGGAGGAGTGTTGCATGGTTTTCAGGGAGGAGTTGAGAAAGGGTCTGGGTGGTCAGGGAGAGCTTCCAGATGATTGGACAACAACAGCTAGTGTCATCAGGGAGACAGGTAGAAGAGTACTTGGTGTGTCATCTGGGAGGAAAGTAGATAAGGAGACTTGGTGGTGGAATGAGGAAGTGCAGGAGTATCTACAGAGAAAGCGGTTAGCGAAGAAGAAGTGGGATACTGAGAGGACTGAAGAGAACAGACAGGAGTTCAGGGAGGTGCGGCGAAAGGTAAAGATAGAGGTAGCAAAGGCAAAACAAAGGGCTTATGTTGACTTGTATGCTCGGTTGGATAGTAAGGAGGGTGAGAATGATCTATACAGGTTGGCGAAACAGAGAGATAAAGATGGAAAGGATGTACAACAGGTCCGGGTGATAAAGGACAGAGAGGGAAATGTATTGACAGATGCTAGAAGAGTGATGGGAAGATGGAAAGAGTACTTTGAAGAACTGATGAATGTGGAAAATGAAAGAGAGGCAAGGGTAGAAGAGGTGACTATTGTAGACCACAAAGTAGCACAAATTAGTAAAAGTGAAGTGAGGAAGGCATTGAAGAGGATGAAGAGTGGAAAAGCAGTTGGGCCTGATGATATACCTGTGGAGGTGTGGAAGTGTCTAGGAGAGGCAGCCGTAGATTTTCTGACTAGATTATTCAACAGGATCTTAGAGAGTGAGAAGATGCCTGAAGAATGGAGACAAAGTGTGATGGTGCCTATTTTTAAGAATAAAGGGGATGTGCAGAATTGTGGCAACTACAGAGGGATAAAGTTGATGAGCCATACAATGAAGTTATGGGAAAGAGTAGTGGAAATTAGACTGAGAGCAGAAGTCAGCATTTGTGAACAGCAGTATGGCTTCATGCCTAGGAAGAGTACTACAGATGCAGTATTTGCGTTGAGAATGCTAATAGAAAAGTACAGTGAAGGCCAGAGGGAGTTGCATTGCGTTTTTGTAGACCTAGAAAAAGCATATGACAGGGTGCCAAGAGAGGAGCTCTGGTATTGTATGAGGAAGTCTGGAGTGGCAGAGAAGTATGTTAGACTGGTGCAGGACATGTATGCTAGCTGTGAGACACTGGTACGGTGTGCTGTAGGGGTAACAGAGAAGTTCAAGGTGGAGGTGGGACTCCATCAGGGATCAGCTCTGAGCCCCTTCTTGTTGACAATGGTGATGGACAGGCTGACAGATGAGGTTAGACAGGAATCCCCATGGACCATGATGTTTGCGGATGACATTGTGATCTGTAGTGAGAGCAGACAACAGGTAGAGGAAAATCTAGAGAGGTGGAGGTATGCTCTGGAAAGGAGAGGAATGAAAGTTAGTCGCAGCAAGACAGAATATATGTGTGTGAACGAGAGGAACTCGGGTGGAGCGGTGAGGCTACAGGGAATGGAGATCAAGAAGCTGGAGGATTTCAGGTACTTAGGGTCAACAGTCCAGAGCAACGGAGAGTGCGTAAAAGAGGTGAAGAGACGGGTCCAAGCAGGTTGGAATGGGTGGAGAAAAGTGTCAGGGGTACTATGTGATAGAAGACTATCGGCCAGAATAAAAGGAAAGGTGTAAGAGACAGTGGTGAGACCAGCGATGATGTATGGACTAGAAACTGTTACAATGACCAAAAGACAGCAGGCAGAACTAGAGGTTGCAGAGATGAAGATGTTGAGGTTCTCTTTGGGAGTGACCAGGATGGATAGGATCAGGAATGAATCTATCAGAGGGACGGCACATGTTCGATGTTTTTGGAGGGAAGGTCAAAGAAGCCAGACTGAGATGGTTCGGTCATTTACAGAGAAGAGATAGTGAATATATTGGTCGACGGATGCTGGAATTGGGGTTGCCAGGCAAGAGGTCTCGAGGACGACCAAAGAGAAGATTTATGGACGTAGTGAAAGAGGATATGAAGGTAGTTGGTGTGAGAGAGGAAGATACAGAGAATAGGGTTAGATGGAGAAAGTTGACTCGCTGTGGCGACCCCTAACGGGAAAAGCCGATAGAAGAAGAAGAAGAAGAAGAAGAAGCTGAAATAACTAATGACATTCATCAAGCTGGTTTCTGCTAATGAAATATGTTGTTTAGGACATAATTCTGCATAATGTATGTCAAATTCAGTGTAATCCAGCCGCAGGTTCAAAAGATATAGCCATTTGTTCAAAAAGTGCTTATCTCACCGAGTGCAAGCATTTTTGATACAGAGATGAAAAAAACTAATGAATTTCATCAAACTGGTTTCTGCTATTGAAATATGTTGTTTAGGACATGATTTTGCACAATATATGTCAAATTCTGTGTAATCCAGCCACAAGTTCAAAAGATATAGTCATTCGTTCAAAAATTGGTTATCTCACCGAGTTGAAGCGTTTTTGATACAGAGTGGAAATAACTAATAAAATTCATCAAGCTGGTTTCTGCTGTTGAAATATGTTGTTTAGGACATGATTCTGCACAATATATGTCAAATTTAGTGTAATGCAGCCACATGTACAAAAGATATAGTCATTCGTTCAAAAATTGGTTATCTCACCGAGTTGAATACGTTTTTGATACAGAGTTGAAATAACTAATGAAATTCATCAAGCTTGTTTCTGCTATTGAATGATGTTGTCGAGGATATAATTCTGCACAATATATATCAAATTTCATGTAATCCAGCAACAGGTTCAAAAGATATAGCCATTAGTTCAAAAAGTGTTTATCTGACCGAGTTGAAGCGTTTTTGATACAGAGTGGAAATAACTCATGAAATTCATCAAGCTGGTTTCTGCTGTTGAAATATGTTGTAAAGGACATGATTCTGCACAATATATGTCTAATTCAGTGCAATCCAGCCACAAGTTCAAAAGATATAGCTATTCTTTCAAAAAGTGCTTTTCTCACCGAGTTGAAGCGTTTTTGATACAGTGGAAATAACTAATGAAACTCATCAAGCTGGTTTCTGCTGTTGAAATATGTTACTTAGGTCATGATTCTGCACAATATATGTCAACTTCAGTGTAATCCATCCACAGATTCAAAAGATAAAGCCATTTCTTCAAAAACTGCTTATCTCACCGAGTTGAAGCGTTTTTGATACAGAGTGGAAATAACCAATTAAATTCATCAAGATTGTTTTTGCTATTGAAATTTGTTTTTTAGGACATGATTCTGCACAATATATGTCAACTTCAGTGTAATCCATCCACAGATTCAAAAGATAAAGCCATTTCTTCAAAAACTGCTTATCTCACCGAGTTGAAGCGTTTTTGATAAAGAGTGGAAATAGTTAATGAAATTCATCAGGCTGGTTTCTGCTATTGAACTATGTTGTTTAGGACATGATTCTGCCCAAATATGTCAAATTAAGTGTAATCCAGACACAAGTTCAAAAGATATAGCCATTCGTTCAAAAATTGGTTATCTCACCGAGTTGAAGCGTTTTTGATACAGAGTGGAAATAACTAATGAAATTCATCAAACTGATTTCTGCCATGGAATTATGTTTTTTAGGACATGATTCTGCACATTATATGTCAACTTCAGTGAAATCCAGCCAAAGGTTCAAAAGCTATAGCCATTCGATCAAAAAGTGCTTATCTCACCGAGTTGAAGCGTTATTGATACACATTGGAAATAACTAATGAAAATCATCAAGCTGGTTTCTGCTATTGAAATATTTTGTTTAGGGCATGATTCTGCACAATATATGTCAAATTCAGTGTAATCCAGCCACAGATTCAAAAGATATAGCCATTTGTTCAAAAAGTGAAATAGGACATGATTCTGCGCAATATATGTCAAATTCAGTGTAATCCAGCAACAAGTTCAAAAGATATAGATCACCGAGTTGAAGCGTTTTTGATACAGAGTGGAAATAACTAATCAAATTCATCAAGCTGGTTTCAGCTATAGAAATATGTTGTATAGGACATGATTCTGCACAATAGATGTCAAATACAGTGCAATCCAGCCACAAGTTCAAAAGATATAGCCATTTGTTCAAAAAGTGCTTTTCTGACCGAGTTGAAGCGTTTTTGATAGAGTTGAAATTACTAATGAAATTCATCAATTTGGTTTCTGCCGTTGAAATATGTTGTTTAGGACATGATTCTGCACAATATATGTCAAAATCAGTGTAATGCAGCCACATGTTCAAAAGATATAGCCATTCTTTCAAAAAGTGCTTATCTGACCGAGTAGAAGCGTTTTTGATACATAGTGGAAATAACCATTGAAATTCACAAAGCTGGTTTCCGCTGCTGAAATATGTTGTTTCAGACATGATTCTGCACAATCTATGTCAAATTCAGTGTGATCCATCCACAGATTCAAAAGGTAAAGCCATTTCTTCAAAAACTGCTTATCTCACCGAGTTGAAGCGTTTTTGATACAGAGTGGAAATAACCAATGAAATTCATAAAGATTGTTTTTGCTATTGAAATTTGTTTTTTAGGACATGATTCTGCACAATATATGTCAACTTCAGTGAAATCCAGCCAAAGGTTCTAAAGATAGAGCCATTCGTTCAAAAAGTGCTTATCTCACCGAGTTGAGGCGTTTTTGATAAAGAGTGGAAATAATCAATGAAATTCATCAAGCTGGTCTCTGCAATTGAACAATGTTGTTTAGGACATGATTCTGCCCAAATATGTCAAATTAAGTGTAATCCAGACACAAGTTCAAAATATATAGCCATTTGTTCAAAAATTGGTTATCTCAACGAGTTGAAGCGTTTTTGATACAGAGTGGAAATAACTAATGAAATTAATCAAACTGATTTCTGCCATTGAATTATGTTTTTTAGGACATGATTCTGCACAATATACGTCAACTTCAGTGAAATCCAGCCAAAGGTTCAAATGCTATAGCCATTCGATCAAAAAGTGCTTATCTCACCGAGTTGAAGCGTTATTGATACACATTGGAAATAAATAATGAAAAACATCAAGCTGGTTTCTGCTATTGAAATATTTTGTTTAGGGCATGATTCTGCACAATATATGTCAAATTCAGTGTAATCCAGCCACAGATTCAAAAGATATAGCCATTTGTTCAAAAAGTGAAATAGGACATGATTCTGCACAATATATGTCAAATTCAGTGTAATCCAGCAACAAGTTCAAAAGATATAGATCACCGAGTTGAAGCGTTTTTGATACAGAGTGGAAATAACTAATCAAATTCATCAAGCTGGTTTCAGCTATCGAAATATGTTGTATAGGACATGATTCTGCACAATAGATGTCAAATTCAGTGTAATCCAGTCACAAGTTCAAAAGATATAGCCATTTGTTCAAAAAGTGCTTTTCTGACCGAGTTGAAGCGTTTTTGATAGATTTGAGATAACTAATGAAATTCATCAAACTGATTTCTGCCATTGAATTATGTTTTTTAGGACATGATTCTGCACAATATATGTCAACTTCAGTGAAATCCAGCCAAAGGTTCAAAAGCTATAGCCATTCGATCAAAAAGTGCTTATCTCACCGAGTTGAAGCGTTATTGATCCACATTGGAAATAACTAATGAAAAACATCAAGCTGGTTTCTGCTATTGAAATATTTTGTTTAGGGCATGATTCTGCACAATATATGTCAAATTTCATGTAATCCAGCAACAGGTTCAAAAGATATAGCCATTCGTTCAAAAAGTGTTTATCTGACCGAGTTGAAGCGTTTTTGATACAGAGTGGAAATAACTCATGAAATTCATCAAGCTGGTTTCTGCTGTTGAAATATGTTGTAAAGGACATGATTCTGCACAATATATGTCTAATTCAGTGCAATAAAGCCACAAGTTGAAAAGATATAGCTATTCTTTCAAAAAGTGCTTTTCTCACCGAGTTGAAGCGTTTTTGATACAGTGGAAATAACTAATGAAACTCATCAAGCTGGTTTCTGCTGTTAAAATATGTTATTTAGGACATGATTCTGCACAATATCTGTCAAATTCAGTGTAATCCATCCACAGATTCAAAAGATAAAGCAATTTCTTCAAAAACTGCTTATCTCACCGAGTTGAAGCGTTTTTGATACAGAGTGGAAATAACCAATGAAATTCATCAAGATTGTTTTTGCCTTTGAAATTTGTTGTTTAGGACATGATTCTGCACAATATATGTCAACTTCAGTGAAATCCAGCCGAAGGTTCAAAAGATATAGCCATTTGTTCAAAAAGTGCTTATCTCACCGAGTTGAAGCGTTTTTGATAAAGAGTGGAAATAATTAATGAAATTCATCAAGCTGGTTTCTGCTATTGAACTATGTTGTTTAGGACATGATTCTGCCCAAATATGTCAAATTAAGTGTAATCCAGACACAAGTTCAAAAGATATAGCCATTCGATCAAAAAGTGCTTTTCTCACCGAGTTGAAGCGTTATTCATACACATTGGAAATAACTAATGAAAAACATCAAGCTGGTTTCTGCTATTGAAATATTTTGTTTAGGGCATGATTCTGCACAATATATGTCAAATTCAGTGTAATCCAGCCACAGATTCAAAAGATATAGCCATTTGTTCAAAAAGTGAAATAGGACATGATTCTGCACAATATATGTCAAATTCAGTGTAATCCAGCAACAAGTTCAAAAGATATAGATCACCGAGTTGAAGCGTTTTTGATACAGAGTGGAAATAACTAATCAAATTCATCAAGCTGGTTTCAGCTATAGAAATATGTTGTATAGGACATGATTCTGCACAATAGATGTCAAATACAGTGCAATCCAGCCACAAGTTCAAAAGATATAGCCATTTGTTCAAAAAGTGCTTTTCTGACCGAGTTGAAGCGTTTTTGATAGAGTTGAAATAACTAATGAAATTCATCAATTTGGTTTCTGCTGTTGAAATATGTTGTTTAGGACATGATTCTGCACAATATATGTCAAAATCAGTGTAATGCAGCCACATGTTCAAAAGATATAGCCATTCTTTCAAAAAGTGCTTATCTGACCGAGTAGAAGCGTTTTTGATACATAGTGGAAATAACCATTGAAATTCACAAAGCTGGTTTCCGCTGTTGAAATATGTTGTTTCGGACATGATTCTGCACAATCTATGTCAAATTCAGTGTAATCCATCCACAGATTCAAAAGGTAAAGCCATTTCTTCAAAAACTGCTTATCCCACCGAGTTGAAGTGTTTTTGATACAGAGTGGAAATAACCAATGAAATTCAAAAAGATATTTTTTGCTATTGAAATTTGTTGTTTAGGACATGATTCTGCACAATATATGTCAACCTCAGTGAAATCCAGCCAAAGGTTCTAAAGATATAGCCATTCGTTCAAAAAGTGCTTATCTCACCGAGTTGAAGCGTTTTTGATAAAGAGTGGAAATAATCAATGAAATTCATCAAGCTGGTCTCTGCAATTGAACAATGTTGTTTAGGACATGATTCTGCCCAAATATGTCAAATTAAGTGTAATCCAGACACAAGTTCAAAATATATAGCCATTTGTTCAAAAATTGGTTATCTCAACGAGTTGAAGCGTTTTTGATACAGAGTGGAAATAACTAATGAAATTAATCAAACTGATTTCTGCCATTGAATTATGTTTTTTAGGACATGATTCTGCACAATATACGTCAACTTCAGTGAAATCCAGCCAAAGGTTCAAATGCTATAGCCATTCGATCAAAAAGTGCTTATCTCACCGAGTTGAAGCGTTATTGATACACATTGGAAATAAATAATGAAAAACATCAAGCTGGTTTCTGCTATTGAAATATTTTGTTTAGGGCATGATTCTGCACAATATATGTCAAATTCAGTGTAATCCAGCCACAGATTCAAAAGATATAGCCATTTGTTCAAAAAGTGAAATAGGACATGATTCTGCACAATATATGTCAAATTCAGTGTAATCCAGCAACAAGTTCAAAAGATATAGATCACCGAGTTGAAGCGTTTTTGATACAGAGTGGAAATAACTAATCAAATTCATCAAGCTGGTTTCAGCTATCGAAATATGTTGTATAGGACATGATTCTGCACAATAGATGTCAAATTCAGTGTAATCCAGTCACAAGTTCAAAAGATATAGCCATTTGTTCAAAAAGTGCTTTTCTGACCGAGTTGAAGCGTTTTTGATAGATTTGAGATAACTAATGAAATTCATCAAACTGATTTCTGCCATTGAATTATGTTTTTTAGGACATGATTCTGCACAATATATGTCAACTTCAGTGAAATCCAGCCAAAGGTTCAAAAGCTATAGCCATTCGATCAAAAAGTGCTTATCTCACCGAGTTGAAGCGTTATTGATCCACATTGGAAATAACTAATGAAAAACATCAAGCTGGTTTCTGCTATTGAAATATTTTGTTTAGGGCATGATTCTGCACAATATATGTCAAATTTCATGTAATCCAGCAACAGGTTCAAAAGATATAGCCATTCGTTCAAAAAGTGTTTATCTGACCGAGTTGAAGCGTTTTTGATACAGAGTGGAAATAACTCATGAAATTCATCAAGCTGGTTTCTGCTGTTGAAATATGTTGTAAAGGACATGATTCTGCACAATATATGTCTAATTCAGTGCAATAAAGCCACAAGTTGAAAAGATATAGCTATTCTTTCAAAAAGTGCTTTTCTCACCGAGTTGAAGCGTTTTTGATACAGTGGAAATAACTAATGAAACTCATCAAGCTGGTTTCTGCTGTTAAAATATGTTATTTAGGACATGATTCTGCACAATATCTGTCAAATTCAGTGTAATCCATCCACAGATTCAAAAGATAAAGCAATTTCTTCAAAAACTGCTTATCTCACCGAGTTGAAGCGTTTTTGATACAGAGTGGAAATAACCAATGAAATTCATCAAGATTGTTTTTGCCTTTGAAATTTGTTGTTTAGGACATGATTCTGCACAATATATGTCAACTTCAGTGAAATCCAGCCGAAGGTTCAAAAGATATAGCCATTTGTTCAAAAAGTGCTTATCTCACCGAGTTGAAGCGTTTTTGATAAAGAGTGGAAATAATTAATGAAATTCATCAAGCTGGTTTCTGCTATTGAACTATGTTGTTTAGGACATGATTCTGCCCAAATATGTCAAATTAAGTGTAATCCAGACACAAGTTCAAAAGATATAGCCATTCGATCAAAAAGTGCTTATCTCACCGAGTTGAAGCGTTATTCATACACATTGGAAATAACTAATGAAAAACATCAAGCTGGTTTCTGCTATTGAAGTATGTTGTTTAGGACATGATTCTGCCCAAATATGTCAAATTAAGTGTAATCCAGACACAAGTTCAAAAGATATAGCCATTCGATCAAAAAGTGCTTTTCTCACCGAGTTGAAGCGTTATTCATACACATTGGAAATAACTAATGAAAAACATCAAGCTGGTTTCTGCTATTGAAATATTTTGTTTAGGGCATGATTCTGCACAATATATGTCAAATTCAGTGTAATCCAGCCACAGATTCAAAAGATATAGCCATTTGTTCAAAAAGTGAAATAGGACATGATTCTGCACAATATATGTCAAATTCAGTGTAATCCAGCAACAAGTTCAAAAGATATAGATCACCGAGTTGAAGCGTTTTTGATACAGAGTGGAAATAACTAATCAAATTCATCAAGCTGGTTTCAGCTATAGAAATATGTTGTATAGGACATGATTCTGCACAATAGATGTCAAATACAGTGCAATCCAGCCACAAGTTCAAAAGATATAGCCATTTGTTCAAAAAGTGCTTTTCTGACCGAGTTGAAGCGTTTTTGATAGAGTTGAAATAACTAATGAAATTCATCAATTTGGTTTCTGCTGTTGAAATATGTTGTTTAGGACATGATTCTGCACAATATATGTCAAAATCAGTGTAATGCAGCCACATGTTCAAAAGATATAGCCATTCTTTCAAAAAGTGCTTATCTGACCGAGTAGAAGCGTTTTTGATACATAGTGGAAATAACCATTGAAATTCACAAAGCTGGTTTCCGCTGTTGAAATATGTTGTTTCGGACATGATTCTGCACAATCTATGTCAAATTCAGTGTAATCCATCCACAGATTCAAAAGGTAAAGCCATTTCTTCAAAAACTGCTTATCCCACCGAGTTGAAGTGTTTTTGATACGGAGTGGAAATAACCAATGAAATTCAAAAAGATATTTTTTGCTATTGAAATTTGTTGTTTAGGACATGATTCTGCACAATATATGTCAACCTCAGTGAAATCCAGCCAAAGGTTCTAAAGATATAGCCATTCGATCAAAAAGTGCTTATCTCACCGAGTTGAAGCGTTTTTGATAAAGAGTGGAAATAATCAATGAAATTCATCAAGCTGGTCTCTGTAATTGAACAATGTTGTTTAGGACATGATTCTGCCCAAGTATGTCAAATTAAGTGTAATCCAGACACAAGTTCAAAAGATATAGCCATTTGTTCAAAAACGGCTTATCTCACCGAGTTGAAGCGTTTTTGATACAGAGTGGAAATAACTAATGAAATTCATCAAACTGATTTCTGCCATTGAATTATGTTTTTTAGGACATGATTCTGCACAATATATGTCAACTTCAGTAAAATCCAGCCAAAGGTTCAAATGCTATAGCCATTCGATCAAAAAGTGCTTATCTCACCGAGTTGAAGCGTTATTGATACACATTGGAAATAACTAATGAAAAAGATCAAGCTGGTTTCTGCTATTGAAATATTTTGTTTAGGGCATGATTCTGCACAATATATGTCAAATTCAGTGTAATCCAGCCACAGATTCAAAAGATATAGCCATTTGTTCAAAAAGTGAAATAGGACATGATTCTGCACAATATATGTCAAATTCAGTGTAATCCAGCAACAAGTTCAAAAGATATAGATCACCGAGTTGAAGCGTTTTTGATACAGAGTGGAAATAACTAATCAAATTCATCAAGCTGGTTTCAGCTATCGAAATATGTTGTATAGGACATGATTCTGCAAAATATATGTCAAATTCAGTGTAATGTAGTAACAGGTTCCAAAGATATAGCCATTAGTTCAAAAAGTGCTTATATCACCGCGTTGAAGCGTTTTAGATACAGAGTGAAAATGAATAATGAAGTTCATCAAGCTGGTTTCTGCTATTGAATTATGTTTTTTAGGACATGATTATGCAATATATATGTGAAATTAAGTGTAATCCAGCCAATGATAAAACAAGATATAGCCATTCGTACAAAAACTGCTTATCTAACCGAGTTGAAGCATTTTTGATAAAGAGTGGAAATAACTAATGAAATTCATCAAGCTGGTTTTTGCTATTGAATTATGTTGTTGAGGAAATGATTCTGCACAATATATGTCAAATTTCATGTAATCCAGCAACAGGTTTAAAAGATATAGCCATTCGTTCAAAAAATGTTTATCTGACGAGTTGAAGCGTTTTTGATACAGAGTGGAAATAACTAATGAAATACATCAAGCTGGTTTCTGCTGTTGAAATATGTTGTACAGGGCATGATTCTGCACAATATATGTCAAATTCAGTGTAATCCAGCCACAGATTCAAAAGATATAGCCATTTGTACAAAAAGTTATTATCTCACCGAGTTGAAGCGTTTTTGATACAGATTGAAATTAACTAATGAAATTCATCAAGATGGTTTTTGCTATTGAAATATGTTGTTTAGGACATGATTTTGCACAATATATGTCAACTTCAGTGAAATCCAGCCAAAGGTTCAAAAGATATAGCCATTCGTTCAAAAAGTGCTTATCTCACCGAGTTGAAGCGTTTTTGATACAGAGTGGAAATAACTAATAAAATTCATCAAGCTGGTTTCTGCTGTTGAAATATGTTGTTTAGGACATGATTCTGCAAAATATATGTCAAATTCAGTGTAATGCAGCAACAGGTTCAAAAGATATAGCCATTAGTTCAAAAAGTGCTAATCTTACCGCGTTGAAGCGTTTTAGATACAGAGTGGAAATGAATAATGAAGTTCATCAAGCTGGTTTCTGCTATTGAATAATGTTGTTTAGGACATGATTTTGCAATATATATGTCAAATTAAGTGTAATCCAGCCACTCATACAAAAGATATAGCCATTCGTTCAAAAATTGCTTATCTCACCGAGTTGAAGCGTTTTTGATACAGAGTGCAAATAAATATTGAAATTCAACAAGCCTGTTTCGGCTGTTAAAATATTTTGTTTAGGACATGATTTTGCACAATATATGTCAAATTCAATGTAATCCAGCCACTGATTCAAAAGATATAGCCATTCGTACAAAAACTGCTTATCTCACCGTGTTGAAGCGTTTTTGATACAGATTGAAATTAACTAATGAAATTCATCAAGATGGTTTTTGCTATTGAAATATGTTGTTTAGGACATGATTTTGCACAATATATGTCAACTTCAGTGAAATCCAGCCAAAGGTTCAAAAGATATAGCCAATCGTACAAAAATTAGTTATCTCACCGAGTTGAAGCATTTTTGAGACAGAGTGGAAATGACTAATGAAGTTCATCAAACTGATTTCTGGTATTGAATTATGTTGTTTAGGACATGACTCTGCACAATAAATATAAAATTCAGTGTAATCCAGCCACAAGTTCAAAAGATATAGCCATTCGTTCAAAAATTGGTTTTCTCACCAAGTTGAATACGTTTTTGATACAGAGTTGAAATAACTAATGAAATTCATCAAACTGGTTTATGCTATTGAAATATGTTGTTTAGGACATGATTCTGCACAATATATATCAAATTCAGTGTAATCAAGCAACAGGTTCAAAAGATATAGCCATTCTTTGAAAAAGTTCTCATCTCACCAAGTTGAAGCGTTTTTGACACAGAGTGGAAATAACTAATAAAATTCTTCAAGCTGGTTTCTGCTGTTGAAATATTTTGTTTAGGACATGATTCTGCACAATATATGTCAAATTCAGTGTAATCCAGCAACAGGTTCAAAAGATATAGCCATTCGTTCAAAAATTGGTTATCTCAGTGCGTTGAATACGTTTTTGATACAGAGTTGAAATAACTAATGAAAATTCATCAAACTGGTTGCTGCTATTGAAATAAGTGTTCGAGGACATAATTCTGCACCATATATGTCAAATTCAGTGTAATCCAGTCAGAAGTTCAAAAGATATAGCCATTCGTTCAAAAATTGGTTATCTCACCGAGTTGAAGCGTTTTTGATACAGAGTAGAAATAACTAATCTAATACATCAAGCTGGTTTTTGCTGTTGAAATATGTTGTACAGGACATGATTCTGCGGAATAGATGTCAAAATCAGTGCAATCCAGCCACAAGTTCAAAAGATATAGCCATTCTTTCAAAAGTGCTTTTCTGACCGAGTTGAAGCGTTTTTGATAGAGTTGAAATAACTAATGAAATTCATCAATTTGGTTTCTGTTATTGAAATATGTTGTTTAGGAAATGATTCTGCAAAATATATGTCAAATTCAGTGAAATGCAGTAACAGGTTCCAAAGATATAGCCATTAGTTCAAAAAGTGATTATATTGAAGCGTTTTAGATACAGAGTGGAAATGAATAATGAAGTTCATCAAGCTGGTTTCTGCTATTGAATTATGTTGTTTAGGACATGATTCTGCAATATATATGTGAAATTAAGTGTAATCCAGCCAATGCTTAAAAAAGATATAGTCATTCGTACAAAAACTGCTTATCTAACCGAGTTGAAGCATTTTTGATAAAGAGTGGAAATAACTAATGAAATTCTTCAAGCTGGTTTTTTGCTATTGAATTATGTTGTCGAGGACATGATTTTGCACAATATATGTCAAATTTCATGTAATCCAGCAACAGGTTCAAAAGATATAGCCATTCGTTCAAAAGTGTTATCTGACGAGTTGAAGCGTTTTTGATACAGAGTGGAAATAACTAATGAAATACATCAAGCTGGTTTCTGCTGTTGAAATATGTTGTACAGGACATGATTCTGAACAATAGATGTCTAGTTCAGTGCAATCCAGCCACAAAGTTCAAAAGATATAGCCATTCGTTCAAAAAGTGCTTTTCTCACCGAGTTGAAGGGTTTTTGATACAGTGGAAATAACTAATGAAATTCATCAAGCTGGTTTCTGCTGTTGAAATATGTTGTTTAGGACATGATTCTTCACATTATATGTCAAATTCAGTGTAATGCAGCTACATGTTCAAAAGATATGGCCATCCGTTTAAAAAGTGCTTATCTGACCGAGTAGAAGCGGTTTTGATACAGAGTGGAAATAACTAATGAAATTCATCAAGCTGGTTTATTTTATTGCAATGTTTTTTAGGACATGAATCTGCACAATATACATCAAATTTATGTAGTTCAGCCAATGATTCAAAATATACAGCCATTCGTACAAAAACTTTTTATCTAACCGCGTTGAAGCGTTTTTGATAGAGTGGAAATAAGTAATGAAATTCATCAAGCTGGTTTCTGCTATTGAAATATGTTCTTTAGGACATGATTCTGCACAATATATGTCAAATTCAGTGTAATCCAGCCACAGATTCAAAAGATATAGCCATTCGTTAAAAAGTGCTTATCTCACCGAGTTGAAGCGTTTTTGATACAGAGTGGAAATAACTAATGAAATACATCGAGCTGGTTTCTGCCGTTGAAATATTTTGTTTAGGACATGATTCTGCACAATATATGTCAAATTCAGTGTAATCCAGCAACAGGTTCAAAAGATATAGCCATTCGTTCAAAAATTGGTTATCTCACTGCGTTGAATACGTTTTTGATACAGAGTTGAAATAACTAATGAAATTCATCAAACTGGTTGCTGCTATTGAAATAAGTGTTCGAGGACATAATTCTTCACCATATATGTCAAATTCAGTGTAATCCAGTCAGAAGTTCAAAAGATATAGCCATTCGTTCAAAAATTGGTTATCTCACCGAGTTGAAGCGTTTTTGATACAGAGTAGAAATAACTAATCTAATACATCAAGCTGGTTTTTGCTGTTGAAATATGTTGTACAGGACATGATTCTGCGGAATAGATGTCAAAATCAGTGCAATCCAGCCACAAGTTCAAAAGATATAGCCATTCGTTCAAAAAGTGGTTTTCTCACCGAGTTGAATACGTTTTTGATACAGAGTTGAAATAACTAATGAAATTTATCAATTTGGTTTCTGCTATTGAAATATGTTGTTTAGGACATGATTCTGCAAAATATATGTCAAATTCAGTGTAATGCAGTAACAGGTTCCAAAGATGTAGCCATTAGTTCAAAAAGTGATTATATTGAAGCGTTTTAGATACAGAGTGGAAATGAATAATGAAGTTCATCAAGCTGGTTTCTGCTATTGAATTATGTTGTTTAGGACATGATTCTGCAATATATATGTGAAATTCAGTGTAATCCAGCCAATGATTAAAAAAGATATAGCCATTCGTACAAAAACTGCTTATCTAACCGAGTTGAAGCATTTTTGATAAAGAGTGAAAATAACTAATGAAATTCTTCAAGCTGGTTTTTGCTATTGAATTATGTTGTCGAGGACATGATTTTGCACAATATATGTCAAATTTCATGTAATCCAGCAACAGGTTCAAAAGATATAGCCATTCGTTCAAAAAGTGTTTATCTGACGAGTTGAAGCGTTTTTGATACAGAGTGGAAATAACTAATGAAATACATCAAGCTGGTTTCTGCTGTTGAAATATGTTGTACAGGACATGATTCTGAACAATAGATGTCTAATTCAGTGCAATCCAGCCACAAGTTCAAAAGATATAGCCATTCGTTCAAAAAGTGCTTTTCTCACCGAGTTGAAGCCTTTTTGATACAGTGGAAATAACTAATGAAATTCATCAAGCTGGTTTCTGCTGTTGAAATATGTTGTTTAGGACATGATTCTTCACATTATATGTCAAATTCAGTGTAATGCAGCTACATGTTCAAAAGATATGGCCATCCGTTTAAAAAGTGCTTATCTGACCGAGTAGAAGCGTTTTTGATACAGAGTGGAAATAACTAATGAAATTCATCAAGCTGGTTTATTTTATTGCAATGTTTTTTAGGACATGAATCTGCACAATATACATCAAATTTATGTAGTTCAGCCAATGATTCAAAATATACAGCCTTTCGTACAAAAACTTTTTATCTAACCGCGTTGAAGCGTTTTTGATAGAGTGGAAATAAGTAATGAAATTCATCAAGCTGTCTTCTGCTATTGAAATATGTTCTTTAGGACATGATTCTGCACAATATATGTCAAATTCAGTGTAATCCAGCCACAGATTCAAAAGATATAGCCATTCGTTAAAAAGTGCTTATCTCACCGAGTTGAAGCGTTTTTGATACAGAGTGGAAATAACTAATGAAATACATCGAGCTGGTTTCTGCCGTTGAAATTTGTTGTTTAGGACCTGATTCTGCACAATATATGTCAAATTCAGTGTAATGCAGCCACAGGTTCAAAGGATATAGACATTCTTTCAAAAAGTGCTTCTCTCACCGAGTTGAAGTGTTTTTGATACAAAGTGGAAATAACTAATGAAATACATCAAGCTGGTTTCTGCCGTTGAAATATGTTGTTTAGGACATGATTCTGCACAATATATGTCAAATTCATTGTAATGCAGCCACAAGTTCAAAAGATATAGCCTTTCGTTCCAAAAGTGGTTATCTCACCGAGTTGAAGCGCTTTTGATACAGAGTGGAAAAAACCAATGAAATTCACAAAGCTGGTTTCTGCTATTGAAATATGTTTTTTAGGACATGATTCTGCACAATATATGTCAAATTCTCTGTAATCCAGACACAAGTTCAAAAGATATAGCCATTCGTTCAAAAAGTGCTTATCTGACCGAGTAGAAGCGTTTTTGATACAGAGTGGAAATAACTTGAAATTCACAAAGCTGGTTACCGCTGTTGAAATTTGTTGTTTAGGACATGATTCTGCACAATATATGTCAAATTCATTGTAATGCAGTCGCAAGTTCAAAAGATATAGCCATTCGTTCAAAAATTGGTTATCTCACCGAGTTGAATACGTTTTTGATACAGAGTTGAAATAACTAAGGAAATTCATCAAGCTTGTTGCTGCTATTGAAATAAGTTTTCGAGGACATAATTCTTCACCATATATGTCAAATTCAGTGTAATCCAGTCAGAAGTTCAAAAGATATAGCCATTCGTTCAAAAATTGGTTATCTCACCGAGTTGAAGCGTTTTTGATACAGAGTGGAAATAACTAATGAAATACATCAAGCTGGTTTATTTTATTGCAATGTTTTTTAGGACATGAATCTGCACAATATACATCAAATTTATGTAGCTCAGCCAATGATTCAAAATATACAGCCTTTCGTACAAAAACTTTTTATCTAACCGCGTTGAAGCGTTTTTGATAGAGTGGAAATAAGTAATGAAATTCATCAAGCTGGTTTCTGCTATTGAAATATGTTCTTTAGGACATGATTCTGCACAATATATGTCAAATTCAGTGTAATCCAGCCACAGATTCAAAAGATATAGCCATTCGTTAAAAAGTGCTTATCTCACCGAGTTGAAGCGTTTTTGATACAGAGTGGAAATAACTAATGAAATACATCGAGCTGGTTTCTGCCGTTGAAATTTGTTGTTTAGGACCTGATTCTGCACAATATATGTCAAATTCAGTGTAATGCAGCCACAGGTTCAAAGGATATAGACATTCTTTCAAAAAGTGCTTCTCTCACCGAGTTGAAGTGTTTTTGATACAAAGTGGAAATAACTAATGAAATACATCAAGCTGGTTTCTGCCGTTGAAATATGTTGTTTAGGACATGATTCTGCACAATATATGTCAAATTCATTGTAATGCAGCCACAAGTTCAAAAGATATAGCCTTTCGTTCCAAAAGTGGTTATCTCACCGAGTTGAAGCGCTTTTGATACAGAGTGGAAAAAACCAATGAAATTCTCAAAGCTGGTTTCTGCTATTGAAATATGTTTTTTAGGACATGATTCTGCACAATATATGTCAAATTCTCTGTAATCCAGACACAAGTTCAAAAGATATAGCCATTCGTTCAAAAAGTGCTTATCTGACCGAGTAGAAGCGTTTTTGATACAGAGTGGAAATAACTTGAAATTCACAAAGCTGGTTACCGCTGTTGAAATTTGTTGTTTAGGACATGATTCTGCACAATATATGTCAAATTCATTGTAATGCAGTCGCAAGTTCAAAAGATATAGCCATTCGTTCAAAAATTGGTTATCTCACCGAGTTGAATACGTTTTTGATACAGAGTTGAAATAACTAAGGAAATTCATCAAGCTTGTTGCTGCTATTGAAATAAGTTTTCGAGGACATAATTCTTCACCATATATGTCAAATTCAGTGTAATCCAGTCAGAAGTTCAAAAGATATAGCCATTCGTTCAAAAATTGGTTATCTCACCGAGTTGAAGCGTTTTTGATACAGAGTGGAAATAATTATTGAAATTCAACAAGCTGGTTTCGGCTGTTGAAATATTTTGTTTAGGACATGATATTGCACCATAAATGTCAAATTCAATGTAATCCAGCCACTGATTCAAAAGATAAAGCCATTCGTACAAAAGTGCTTATCTGACCGAGTAGAAGCGTTTTTGATGTCTTGTGGAAATAACTATTGAAATTCACAAAGCTGGTTTCCGCTGTTGAAATTTGTTGTTTCGGAAATGATTCTGCACAATATATGTCAAAATTTAGTGTAATGCAGTCACAAGTTCAAAAGATATAGCCATTCGTTCAAAAATTGGTTATCTCACCGAGTTGAATATGTTTTGGATACAGAGTGGAAATAACTAATCGAATACATCAAGCTGGTTTCTGCTATTGAAATATGTTGTACAGGACATGATTCTGCACAATATATGTCAAATTCAGTGTAATCCAGCCACAGATTCAAAAGATATAGCCATTCGTTAAAAAGTGCTTATCTCACCGAGTTGAAGCGTTTTTGATACAGAGTGGAAATAACTAATGAAATACATCGAGCTGGTTTCTGCCGTTGAAATTTGTTGTTTAGGACCTGATTCTGCACAATATATGTCAAATTCAGTGTAATGCAGCCACAGGTTCAAAGGATATAGACATTCTTTCAAAAAGTGCTTCTCTCACCGAGTTGAAGTGTTTTTGATACAAAGTGGAAATAACTAATGAAATACATCAAGCTGGTTTCTGCCGTTGAAATATGTTGTTTAGGACATGATTCTGCACAATATATGTCAAATTCATTGTAATGCAGCCACAAGTTCAAAAGATATAGCCTTTCGTTCCAAAAGTGGTTATCTCACCGAGTTGAAGCGCTTTTGATACAGAGTGGAAAAAACCAATGAAATTCTCAAAGCTGGTTTCTGCTATTGAAATATGTTTTTTAGGACATGATTCTGCACAATATATGTCAAATTCTCTGTAATCCAGACACAAGTTCAAAAGATATAGCCATTCGTTCAAAAAGTGCTTATCTGACCGAGTAGAAGCGTTTTTGATACAGAGTGGAAATAACTTGAAATTCACAAAGCTGGTTACCGCTGTTGAAATTTGTTGTTTAGGACATGATTCTGCACAATATATGTCAAATTCATTGTAATGCAGTCGCAAGTTCAAAAGATATAGCCATTCGTTCAAAAATTGGTTATCTCACCGAGTTGAATACGTTTTTGATACAGAGTTGAAATAACTAAGGAAATTCATCAAGCTTGTTGCTGCTATTGAAATAAGTTTTCGAGGACATAATTCTTCACCATATATGTCAAATTCAGTGTAATCCAGTCAGAAGTTCAAAAGATATAGCCATTCGTTCAAAAATTGGTTATCTCACCGAGTTGAAGCGTTTTTGATACAGAGTGGAAATAATTATTGAAATTCAACAAGCTGGTTTCGGCTGTTGAAATATTTTGTTTAGGACATGATATTGCACCATAAATGTCAAATTCAATGTAATCCAGCCACTGATTCAAAAGATAAAGCCATTCGTACAAAAGTGCTTATCTGACCGAGTAGAAGCGTTTTTGATGTCTTGTGGAAATAACTATTGAAATTCACAAAGCTGGTTTCCGCTGTTGAAATTTGTTGTTTCGGAAATGATTCTGCACAATATATGTCAAAATTTAGTGTAATGCAGTCACAAGTTCAAAAGATATAGCCATTCGTTCAAAAATTGGTTATCTCACCGAGTTGAATATGTTTTGGATACAGAGTGGAAATAACTAATCGAATACATCAAGCTGGTTTCTGCTATTGAAATATGTTGTACAGGACATGATTCTGCACAATAGATGTCAAATTCAGTGCAATCCAGCCACAAGTTCAAAAGATATAGCCATTCGTTCAAAAATTGGTTATCTCACCGAGTTGAAATACAGAGTGGAAATAACTAATGAAATTCATCAAACTGATTTCTGCCATTGAATTATGTTTTTTAGGACATGATTCTGCACAATATATGTCAAATTCAATGTAATCCAGCCACTGATTCAAAAGATATAGCCATTCGTTCAAAAATTGCTTATCTCACCGAGTTGAAGCGTTTTTGATACAGATTGAAATTAACTAATGAAATTCATCCAGATGGTTTTTGCTATTGAAATATGTTGTTTAGGACATGATTTTGCACAATATATGTCAACTTCAGTGAAATCCAGCCAAAGGTTCAAAAGATATAGCCATTCGTTCAAAAAGTGCTTATCTCACCGAGTTGAAGCGTTTTTGATACACACTGGAAATAACTAATGAAAGTCATCAAGCTGGTTTCTGCTCTGATATATTTTGTTTAGGGTATGATTCTGCACAATATATGTCAAATTCAGTGTAATCCATCAACAAGTTAAAAAGATATAGCCATTCGTTCAAAAAGTTCTTATCTCACCGTGTTGAAGCGTTTTTGATACAGAGTGGAAATAACTAATTAAATTCATCAAGATGGTTTTTGCTCTTGAAATATGTTGTTTAGGACATGATTCTGCACAATATATGTCAAATTCAGTGTAATGCAGCCTCAGGTTTAAACGATATAGCCATGCATTCAAAAAGTGCTTCTCTCACCGAGTTGAAGCGTTTTTGATAAAGAGTGGAAATAAATATTGAAACTCAACAAGTTGGTTTCCGCTTTTGAAAAATGTTGTTTAGGACATGATTCAGCAAAATATATGTCAAATTCATTGTAATGCAGCCACAAGTTCAAAAGATATAGCCTTTCGTTCCAAAAGTGGTTATCTCACCGAGTTGAAGCGCTTTTGATACAGAGTGGAAAAAACTAATGAAATTCATCAAACTGGTTTCTGCTATTGAAATATGTTTTTTAGGACATGATTCTGCACAATATATGTCAAATTCAGTGTAATCCATCAACAAGTTCAAAAGATATAGCCATTCGTTCAAAAAGTTCTTATCTCACCGTGTTGAAGCGTTTTTGATACAGAGTGGAAATAACTAATGAAATTCATCAAGATGGTTTTTGCTCTTGAAATATGTTGTTTAGGACATGATTCTGCACAATATATGTCAAATTCAGTGTAATGCAGCCTCAGGTTTAAACGATATAGCCATGCATTCAAAAAGTGCTTCTCTCACCGAGTTGAAGCGTTTTTGATAAAGAGTGGAAATAAATATTGAAACTCAACAAGTTGGTTTCCGCTTTTGAAAAATGTTGTTTAGGACATGATTCAGCAAAATATATGTCAAATTCATTGTAATGCAGCCACAAGTTCAAAAGATATAGCCTTTCGTTCCAAAAGTGGTTATCTCACCGAGTTGAAGCGCTTTTGATACAGAGTGGAAAAAACTAATGAAATTCATCAAACTGGTTTCTGCTATTGAAATATGTTTTTTAGGACATGATTCTGGACAATATATGTCAACTTCAGTGAAATCCAGCCAAAGGTTCAAAAGCTATAGCCACTCGATCAAAAAGTGCTTATCTCACCGAGTTGAAGCGTTATTGATACAGACTGGAAATAACCAATGAAATTCATCAAGCTCATTTTTGCTATTGAAATATGTTGTTTAGGGTATGATTCTGCACAATATATGTCAAATTCTGTGTAATCCAGTCAGAAGTTCAAAAGATATAGCCATTCGTTCAAAAATTGGTTATCTCACCGAGTTGAAGCGTTTTTGATACAGAGTGGAAATAATTATTGAAATTCAACAAGCTGGTTTCGGCTGTTGAAATATTTTGTTTAGGACATGATATTGCACCATAAATGTCAAATTCAATGTAATCCAGCCACTGATTCAAAAGATAAAGCCATTCGTACAAAAGTGCTTATCTGACCGAGTAGAAGCGTTTTTGATGTCTTGTGGAAATAACTATTGAAATTCACAAAGCTGGTTTCCGCTGTTGAAATTTGTTGTTTCGGAAATGATTCTGCACAATATATGTCAAAATTTAGTGTAATGCAGTCACAAGTTCAAAAGATATAGCCATTCGTTCAAAAATTGGTTATCTCACCGAGTTGAATATGTTTTGGATACAGAGTGGAAATAACTAATCGAATACATCAAGCTGGTTTCTGCTATTGAAATATGTTGTACAGGACATGATTCTGCACAATAGATGTCAAATTCAGTGCAATCCAGCCACAAGTTTAAAAGATATAGCCATTCGTTCAAAAATTGGTTATCTCACCGAGTTGAAATACAGAGTGGAAATAACTAATGAAATTCATCAAACTGATTTCTGCCATTGAATTATGTTTTTTAGGACATGATTCTGCACAATATATGTCAAATTCAATGTAATCCAGCCACTGATTCAAAAGATATAGCCATTCGTTCAAAAATTGCTTATCTCACCGAGTTGAAGCGTTTTTGATACAGATTGAAATTAACTAATGAAATTCATCCAGATGGTTTTTGCTATTGAAATATGTTGTTTAGGACATGATTTTGCACAATATATGTCAACTTCAGTGAAATCCAGCCAAAGGTTCAAAAGATATAGCCATTCGTTCAAAAAGTGCTTATCTCACCGAGTTGAAGCGTTTTTGATACACACTGGAAATAACTAATGAAAGTCATCAAGCTGGTTTCTGCTCTGATATATTTTGTTATGGTATGATTCTGCACAATATATGTCAAATTCAGTGTAATCCATCAACAAGTTAAAAAGATATAGCCATTCGTTCAAAAAGTTCTTATCTCACCGTGTTGAAGCGTTTTTGATACAGAGTGGAAATAACTAATTAAATTCATCAAGATGGTTTTTGCTCTTGAAATATGTTGTTTAGGACATGATTCTGCACAATATATGTCAAATTCAGTGTAATGCAGCCTCAGGTTTAAACGATATAGCCATGCATTCAAAAAGTGCTTCTCTCACCGAGTTGAAGCGTTTTTGATAAAGAGTGGAAATAACTAATGAAATACATCAAGCTGGTTTCTGCTGTTGAAATATGTTGTACAGGACATGATTCTGAACAATAGATGTCTAATTCAGTGCAATCCAGCCACAAGTTCAAAAGATATAGCCATTCGTTCAAAAAGTGCTTTTCTCACCGAGTTGAAGCCTTTTTGATACAGTGGAAATAACTAATGAAATTCATCAAGCTGGTTTCTGCTGTTGAAATATGTTGTTTAGGACATGATTCTTCACATTATATGTCAAATTCAGTGTAATGCAGCTACATGTTCAAAAGATATGGCCATCCGTTTAAAAAGTGCTTATCTGACCGAGTAGAAGCGGTTTTGATACAGAGTGGAAATAACTAATGAAATTCATCAAGCTGGTTTATTTTATTGCAATGTTTTTTAGGACATGAATCTGCACAATATACATCAAATTTATGTAGTTCAGCCAATGATTCAAAATATACAGCCTTTCGTACAAAAACTTTTTATCTAACCGCGTTGAAGCGTTTTTGATAGAGTGGAAATAAGTAATGAAATTCATCAAGCTGGTTTCTGCTATTGAAATATGTTCTTTAGGACATGATTCTGCACAATATATGTCAAATTCAGTGTAATCCAGCCACAGATTCAAAAGATATAGCCATTCGTTAAAAAGTGCTTATCTCACCGAGTTGAAGCGTTTTTGATACAGAGTGGAAATAACTAATGAAATACATCGAGCTGGTTTCTGCCGTTGAAATTTGTTGTTTAGGACCTGATTCTGCACAATATATGTCAAATTCAGTGTAATGCAGCCACAGGTTCAAAGGATATAGACATTCTTTCAAAAAGTGCTTCTCTCACCGAGTTGAAGTGTTTTTGATACAAAGTGGAAATAACTAATGAAATACATCAAGCTGGTTTCTGCCGTTGAAATATGTTGTTTAGGACATGATTCTGCACAATATATGTCAAATTCATTGTAATGCAGCCACAAGTTCAAAAGATATAGCCTTTCGTTCCAAAAGTGGTTATCTCACCGAGTTGAAGCGCTTTTGATACAGAGTGGAAAAAACCAATGAAATTCACAAAGCTGGTTTCTGCTATTGAAATATGTTTTTTAGGACATGATTCTGCACAATATATGTCAAATTCTCTGTAATCCAGACACAAGTTCAAAAGATATAGCCATTCGTTCAAAAAGTGCTTATCTGACCGAGTAGAAGCGTTTTTGATACAGAGTGGAAATAACTTGAAATTCACAAAGCTGGTTACCGCTGTTGAAATTTGTTGTTTAGGACATGATTCTGCACAATATATGTCAAATTCATTGTAATGCAGTCGCAAGTTCAAAAGATATAGCCATTCGTTCAAAAATTGGTTATCTCACCGAGTTGAATACGTTTTTGATACAGAGTTGAAATAACTAAGGAAATTCATCAAGCTTGTTGCTGCTATTGAAATAAGTTTTCGAGGACATAATTCTTCACCATATATGTCAAATTCAGTGTAATCCAGTCAGAAGTTCAAAAGATATAGCCATTCGTTCAAAAATTGGTTATCTCACCGAGTTGAAGCGTTTTTGATACAGAGTGGAAATAACTAATGAAATACATCAAGCTGGTTTATTTTATTGCAATGTTTTTTAGGACATGAATCTGCACAATATACATCAAATTTATGTAGCTCAGCCAATGATTCAAAATATACAGCCTTTCGTACAAAAACTTTTTATCTAACCGCGTTGAAGCGTTTTTGATAGAGTGGAAATAAGTAATGAAATTCATCAAGCTGGTTTCTGCTATTGAAATATGTTCTTTAGGACATGATTCTGCACAATATATGTCAAATTCAGTGTAATCCAGCCACAGATTCAAAAGATATAGCCATTCGTTAAAAAGTGCTTATCTCACCGAGTTGAAGCGTTTTTGATACAGAGTGGAAATAACTAATGAAATACATCGAGCTGGTTTCTGCCGTTGAAATTTGTTGTTTAGGACCTGATTCTGCACAATATATGTCAAATTCAGTGTAATGCAGCCACAGGTTCAAAGGATATAGACATTCTTTCAAAAAGTGCTTCTCTCACCGAGTTGAAGTGTTTTTGATACAAAGTGGAAATAACTAATGAAATACATCAAGCTGGTTTCTGCCGTTGAAATATGTTGTTTAGGACATGATTCTGCACAATATATGTCAAATTCATTGTAATGCAGCCACAAGTTCAAAAGATATAGCCTTTCGTTCCAAAAGTGGTTATCTCACCGAGTTGAAGCGCTTTTGATACAGAGTGGAAAAAACCAATGAAATTCTCAAAGCTGGTTTCTGCTATTGAAATATGTTTTTTAGGACATGATTCTGCACAATATATGTCAAATTCTCTGTAATCCAGACACAAGTTCAAAAGATATAGCCATTCGTTCAAAAAGTGCTTATCTGACCGAGTAGAAGCGTTTTTGATACAGAGTGGAAATAACTTGAAATTCACAAAGCTGGTTACCGCTGTTGAAATTTGTTGTTTAGGACATGATTCTGCACAATATATGTCAAATTCATTGTAATGCAGTCGCAAGTTCAAAAGATATAGCCATTCGTTCAAAAATTGGTTATCTCACCGAGTTGAATACGTTTTTGATACAGAGTTGAAATAACTAAGGAAATTCATCAAGCTTGTTGCTGCTATTGAAATAAGTTTTCGAGGACATAATTCTTCACCATATATGTCAAATTCAGTGTAATCCAGTCAGAAGTTCAAAAGATATAGCCATTCGTTCAAAAATTGGTTATCTCACCGAGTTGAAGCGTTTTTGATACAGAGTGGAAATAATTATTGAAATTCAACAAGCTGGTTTCGGCTGTTGAAATATTTTGTTTAGGACATGATATTGCACCATAAATGTCAAATTCAATGTAATCCAGCCACTGATTCAAAAGATAAAGCCATTCGTACAAAAGTGCTTATCTGACCGAGTAGAAGCGTTTTTGATGTCTTGTGGAAATAACTATTGAAATTCACAAAGCTGGTTTCCGCTGTTGAAATTTGTTGTTTCGGAAATGATTCTGCACAATATATGTCAAAATTTAGTGTAATGCAGTCACAAGTTCAAAAGATATAGCCATTCGTTCAAAAATTGGTTATCTCACCGAGTTGAATATGTTTTGGATACAGAGTGGAAATAACTAATCGAATACATCAAGCTGGTTTCTGCTATTGAAATATGTTGTACAGGACATGATTCTGCACAATAGATGTCAAATTCAGTGCAATCCAGCCACAAGTTCAAAAGATATAGCCATTCGTTCAAAAATTGGTTATCTCACCGAGTTGAAATACAGAGTGGAAATAACTAATGAAATTCATCAAACTGATTTCTGCCATTGAATTATGTTTTTTAGGACATGATTCTGCACAATATATGTCAAATTCAATGTAATCCAGCCACTGATTCAAAAGATATAGCCATTCGTTCAAAAATTGCTTATCTCACCGAGTTGAAGCGTTTTTGATACAGATTGAAATTAACTAATGAAATTCATCCAGATGGTTTTTGCTATTGAAATATGTTGTTTAGGACATGATTTTGCACAATATATGTCAACTTCAGTGAAATCCAGCCAAAGGTTCAAAAGATATAGCCATTCGTTCAAAAAGTGCTTATCTCACCGAGTTGAAGCGTTTTTGATACACACTGGAAATAACTAATGAAAGTCATCAAGCTGGTTTCTGCTCTGATATATTTTGTTTAGGGTATGATTCTGCACAATATATGTCAAATTCAGTGTAATCCATCAACAAGTTAAAAAGATATAGCCATTCGTTCAAAAAGTTCTTATCTCACCGTGTTGAAGCGTTTTTGATACAGAGTGGAAATAACTAATTAAATTCATCAAGATGGTTTTTGCTCTTGAAATATGTTGTTTAGGACATGATTCTGCACAATATATGTCAAATTCAGTGTAATGCAGCCTCAGGTTTAAACGATATAGCCATGCATTCAAAAAGTGCTTCTCTCACCGAGTTGAAGCGTTTTTGATAAAGAGTGGAAATAAATATTGAAACTCAACAAGTTGGTTTCCGCTTTTGAAAAATGTTGTTTAGGACATGATTCAGCAAAATATATGTCAAATTCATTGTAATGCAGCCACAAGTTCAAAAGATATAGCCTTTCGTTCCAAAAGTGGTTATCTCACCGAGTTGAAGCGCTTTTGATACAGAGTGGAAAAAACTAATGAAATTCATCAAACTGGTTTCTGCTATTGAAATATGTTTTTTAGGACATGATTCTGCACAATATATGTCAAATTCAGTGTAATCCATCAACAAGTTCAAAAGATATAGCCATTCGTTCAAAAAGTTCTTATCTCACCGTGTTGAAGCGTTTTTGATACAGAGTGGAAATAACTAATGAAATTCATCAAGATGGTTTTTGCTCTTGAAATATGTTGTTTAGGACATGATTCTGCACAATATATGTCAAATTCAGTGTAATGCAGCTTCAGGTTTAAACGATATAGCCATGCATTCAAAAAGTGCTTCTCTCACCGAGTTGAAGCGTTTTTGATAAAGAGTGGAAATAAATATTGAAACTCAACAAGTTGGTTTCCGCTTTTGAAAAATGTTGTTTAGGACATGATTCAGCAAAATATATGTCAAATTCATTGTAATGCAGCCACAAGTTCAAAAGATATAGCCTTTCGTTCCAAAAGTGGTTATCTCACCGAGTTGAAGCGCTTTTGATACAGAGTGGAAAAAACTAATGAAATTCATCAAACTGGTTTCTGCTATTGAAATATGTTTTTTAGGACATGATTCTGGACAATATATGTCAACTTCAGTGAAATCCAGCCAAAGGTTCAAAAGCTATAGCCACTCGATCAAAAAGTGCTTATCTCACCGAGTTGAAGCGTTATTGATACAGACTGGAAATAACCAATGAAATTCATCAAGCTCATTTTTGCTATTGAAATATGTTGTTTAGGGTATGATTCTGCACAATATATGTCAAATTCTGTGTAATCCAGTCAGAAGTTCAAAAGATATAGCCATTCGTTCAAAAATTGGTTATCTCACCGAGTTGAAGCGTTTTTGATACAGAGTGGAAATAATTATTGAAATTCAACAAGCTGGTTTCGGCTGTTGAAATATTTTGTTTAGGACATGATATTGCACCATAAATGTCAAATTCAATGTAATCCAGCCACTGATTCAAAAGATAAAGCCATTCGTACAAAAGTGCTTATCTGACCGAGTAGAAGCGTTTTTGATGTCTTGTGGAAATAACTATTGAAATTCACAAAGCTGGTTTCCGCTGTTGAAATTTGTTGTTTCGGAAATGATTCTGCACAATATATGTCAAAATTTAGTGTAATGCAGTCACAAGTTCAAAAGATATAGCCATTCGTTCAAAAATTGGTTATCTCACCGAGTTGAATATGTTTTGGATACAGAGTGGAAATAACTAATCGAATACATCAAGCTGGTTTCTGCTATTGAAATATGTTGTACAGGACATGATTCTGCACAATAGATGTCAAATTCAGTGCAATCCAGCCACAAGTTTAAAAGATATAGCCATTCGTTCAAAAATTGGTTATCTCACCGAGTTGAAATACAGAGTGGAAATAACTAATGAAATTCATCAAACTGATTTCTGCCATTGAATTATGTTTTTTAGGACATGATTCTGCACAATATATGTCAAATTCAATGTAATCCAGCCACTGATTCAAAAGATATAGCCATTCGTTCAAAAATTGCTTATCTCACCGAGTTGAAGCGTTTTTGATACAGATTGAAATTAACTAATGAAATTCATCCAGATGGTTTTTGCTATTGAAATATGTTGTTTAGGACATGATTTTGCACAATATATGTCAACTTCAGTGAAATCCAGCCAAAGGTTCAAAAGATATAGCCATTCGTTCAAAAAGTGCTTATCTCACCGAGTTGAAGCGTTTTTGATACACACTGGAAATAACTAATGAAAGTCATCAAGCTGGTTTCTGCTCTGATATATTTTGTTATGGTATGATTCTGCACAATATATGTCAAATTCAGTGTAATCCATCAACAAGTTAAAAAGATATAGCCATTCGTTCAAAAAGTTCTTATCTCACCGTGTTGAAGCGTTTTTGATACAGAGTGGAAATAACTAATTAAATTCATCAAGATGGTTTTTGCTCTTGAAATATGTTGTTTAGGACATGATTCTGCACAATATATGTCAAATTCAGTGTAATGCAGCCTCAGGTTTAAACGATATAGCCATGCATTCAAAAAGTGCTTCTCTCACCGAGTTGAAGCGTTTTTGATAAAGAGTGGAAATAACTAATGAAATACATCAAGCTGGTTTCTGCTGTTGAAATATGTTGTACAGGACATGATTCTGAACAATAGATGTCTAATTCAGTGCAATCCAGCCACAAGTTCAAAAGATATAGCCATTCGTTCAAAAAGTGCTTTTCTCACCGAGTTGAAGCCTTTTTGATACAGTGGAAATAACTAATGAAATTCATCAAGCTGGTTTCTGCTGTTGAAATATGTTGTTTAGGACATGATTCTTCACATTATATGTCAAATTCAGTGTAATGCAGCTACATGTTCAAAAGATATGGCCATCCGTTTAAAAAGTGCTTATCTGACCGAGTAGAAGCGGTTTTGATACAGAGTGGAAATAACTAATGAAATTCATCAAGCTGGTTTATTTTATTGCAATGTTTTTTAGGACATGAATCTGCACAATATACATCAAATTTATGTAGTTCAGCCAATGATTCAAAATATACAGCCTTTCGTACAAAAACTTTTTATCTAACCGCGTTGAAGCGTTTTTGATAGAGTGGAAATAAGTAATGAAATTCATCAAGCTGGTTTCTGCTATTGAAATATGTTCTTTAGGACATGATTCTGCACAATATATGTCAAATTCAGTGTAATCCAGCCACAGATTCAAAAGATATAGCCATTCGTTAAAAAGTGCTTATCTCACCGAGTTGAAGCGTTTTTGATACAGAGTGGAAATAACTAATGAAATACATCGAGCTGGTTTCTGCCGTTGAAATTTGTTGTTTAGGACCTGATTCTGCACAATATATGTCAAATTCAGTGTAATGCAGCCACAGGTTCAAAGGATATAGACATTCTTTCAAAAAGTGCTTCTCTCACCGAGTTGAAGTGTTTTTGATACAAAGTGGAAATAACTAATGAAATACATCAAGCTGGTTTCTGCCGTTGAAATATGTTGTTTAGGACATGATTCTGCACAATATATGTCAAATTCATTGTAATGCAGCCACAAGTTCAAAAGATATAGCCTTTCGTTCCAAAAGTGGTTATCTCACCGAGTTGAAGCGCTTTTGATACAGAGTGGAAAAAACCAATGAAATTCACAAAGCTGGTTTCTGCTATTGAAATATGTTTTTTAGGACATGATTCTGCACAATATATGTCAAATTCTCTGTAATCCAGACACAAGTTCAAAAGATATAGCCATTCGTTCAAAAAGTGCTTATCTGACCGAGTAGAAGCGTTTTTGATACAGAGTGGAAATAACTTGAAATTCACAAAGCTGGTTACCGCTGTTGAAATTTGTTGTTTAGGACATGATTCTGCACAATATATGTCAAATTCATTGTAATGCAGTCGCAAGTTCAAAAGATATAGCCATTCGTTCAAAAATTGGTTATCTCACCGAGTTGAATACGTTTTTGATACAGAGTTGAAATAACTAAGGAAATTCATCAAGCTTGTTGCTGCTATTGAAATAAGTTTTCGAGGACATAATTCTTCACCATATATGTCAAATTCAGTGTAATCCAGTCAGAAGTTCAAAAGATATAGCCATTCGTTCAAAAATTGGTTATCTCACCGAGTTGAAGCGTTTTTGATACAGAGTGGAAATAATTATTGAAATTCAACAAGCTGGTTTCGGCTGTTGAAATATTTTGTTTAGGACATGATATTGCACCATAAATGTCAAATTCAATGTAATCCAGCCACTGATTCAAAAGATAAAGCCATTCGTACAAAAGTGCTTATCTGACCGAGTAGAAGCGTTTTTGATGTCTTGTGGAAATAACTATTGAAATTCACAAAGCTGGTTTCCGCTGTTGAAATTTGTTGTTTCGGAAATGATTCTGCACAATATATGTCAAAATTTAGTGTAATGCAGTCACAAGTTCAAAAGATATAGCCATTCGTTCAAAAATTGGTTATCTCACCGAGTTGAATATGTTTTGGATACAGAGTGGAAATAACTAATCGAATACATCAAGCTGGTTTCTGCTATTGAAATATGTTGTACAGGACATGATTCTGCACAATAGATGTCAAATTCAGTGCAATCCAGCCACAAGTTCAAAAGATATAGCCATTCGTTCAAAAATTGGTTATCTCACCGAGTTGAAATACAGAGTGGAAATAACTAATGAAATTCATCAAACTGATTTCTGCCATTGAATTATGTTTTTTAGGACATGATTCTGCACAATATATGTCAAATTCAATGTAATCCAGCCACTGATTCAAAAGATATAGCCATTCGTTCAAAAATTGCTTATCTCACCGAGTTGAAGCGTTTTTGATACAGATTGAAATTAACTAATGAAATTCATCCAGATGGTTTTTGCTATTGAAATATGTTGTTTAGGACATGATTTTGCACAATATATGTCAACTTCAGTGAAATCCAGCCAAAGGTTCAAAAGATATAGCCATTCGTTCAAAAAGTGCTTATCTCACCGAGTTGAAGCGTTTTTGATACACACTGGAAATAACTAATGAAAGTCATCAAGCTGGTTTCTGCTCTGATATATTTTGTTTAGGGTATGATTCTGCACAATATATGTCAAATTCAGTGTAATCCATCAACAAGTTAAAAAGATATAGCCATTCGTTCAAAAAGTTCTTATCTCACCGTGTTGAAGCGTTTTTGATACAGAGTGGAAATAACTAATTAAATTCATCAAGATGGTTTTTGCTCTTGAAATATGTTGTTTAGGACATGATTCTGCACAATATATGTCAAATTCAGTGTAATGCAGCCTCAGGTTTAAACGATATAGCCATGCATTCAAAAAGTGCTTCTCTCACCGAGTTGAAGCGTTTTTGATAAAGAGTGGAAATAAATATTGAAACTCAACAAGTTGGTTTCCGCTTTTGAAAAATGTTGTTTAGGACATGATTCAGCAAAATATATGTCAAATTCATTGTAATGCAGCCACAAGTTCAAAAGATATAGCCTTTCGTTCCAAAAGTGGTTATCTCACCGAGTTGAAGCGCTTTTGATACAGAGTGGAAAAAACTAATGAAATTCATCAAACTGGTTTCTGCTATTGAAATATGTTTTTTAGGACATGATTCTGCACAATATATGTCAAATTCAGTGTAATCCATCAACAAGTTCAAAAGATATAGCCATTCGTTCAAAAAGTTCTTATCTCACCGTGTTGAAGCGTTTTTGATACAGAGTGGAAATAACTAATGAAATTCATCAAGATGGTTTTTGCTCTTGAAATATGTTGTTTAGGACATGATTCTGCACAATATATGTCAAATTCAGTGTAATGCAGCTTCAGGTTTAAACGATATAGCCATGCATTCAAAAAGTGCTTCTCTCACCGAGTTGAAGCGTTTTTGATAAAGAGTGGAAATAAATATTGAAACTCAACAAGTTGGTTTCCGCTTTTGAAAAATGTTGTTTAGGACATGATTCAGCAAAATATATGTCAAATTCATTGTAATGCAGCCACAAGTTCAAAAGATATAGCCTTTCGTTCCAAAAGTGGTTATCTCACCGAGTTGAAGCGCTTTTGATACAGAGTGGAAAAAACTAATGAAATTCATCAAACTGGTTTCTGCTATTGAAATATGTTTTTTAGGACATGATTCTGGACAATATATGTCAACTTCAGTGAAATCCAGCCAAAGGTTCAAAAGCTATAGCCACTCGATCAAAAAGTGCTTATCTCACCGAGTTGAAGCGTTATTGATACAGACTGGAAATAACCAATGAAATTCATCAAGCTCATTTTTGCTATTGAAATATGTTGTTTAGGGTATGATTCTGCACAATATATGTCAAATTCTGTGTAATCCAGTCAGAAGTTCAAAAGATATAGCCATTCGTTCAAAAATTGGTTATCTCACCGAGTTGAAGCGTTTTTGATACAGAGTGGAAATAATTATTGAAATTCAACAAGCTGGTTTCGGCTGTTGAAATATTTTGTTTAGGACATGATATTGCACCATAAATGTCAAATTCAATGTAATCCAGCCACTGATTCAAAAGATAAAGCCATTCGTACAAAAGTGCTTATCTGACCGAGTAGAAGCGTTTTTGATGTCTTGTGGAAATAACTATTGAAATTCACAAAGCTGGTTTCCGCTGTTGAAATTTGTTGTTTCGGAAATGATTCTGCACAATATATGTCAAAATTTAGTGTAATGCAGTCACAAGTTCAAAAGATATAGCCATTCGTTCAAAAATTGGTTATCTCACCGAGTTGAATATGTTTTGGATACAGAGTGGAAATAACTAATCGAATACATCAAGCTGGTTTCTGCTATTGAAATATGTTGTACAGGACATGATTCTGCACAATAGATGTCAAATTCAGTGCAATCCAGCCACAAGTTTAAAAGATATAGCCATTCGTTCAAAAATTGGTTATCTCACCGAGTTGAAATACAGAGTGGAAATAACTAATGAAATTCATCAAACTGATTTCTGCCATTGAATTATGTTTTTTAGGACATGATTCTGCACAATATATGTCAAATTCAATGTAATCCAGCCACTGATTCAAAAGATATAGCCATTCGTTCAAAAATTGCTTATCTCACCGAGTTGAAGCGTTTTTGATACAGATTGAAATTAACTAATGAAATTCATCCAGATGGTTTTTGCTATTGAAATATGTTGTTTAGGACATGATTTTGCACAATATATGTCAACTTCAGTGAAATCCAGCCAAAGGTTCAAAAGATATAGCCATTCGTTCAAAAAGTGCTTATCTCACCGAGTTGAAGCGTTTTTGATACACACTGGAAATAACTAATGAAAGTCATCAAGCTGGTTTCTGCTCTGATATATTTTGTTATGGTATGATTCTGCACAATATATGTCAAATTCAGTGTAATCCATCAACAAGTTAAAAAGATATAGCCATTCGTTCAAAAAGTTCTTATCTCACCGTGTTGAAGCGTTTTTGATACAGAGTGGAAATAACTAATTAAATTCATCAAGATGGTTTTTGCTCTTGAAATATGTTGTTTAGGACATGATTCTGCACAATATATGTCAAATTCAGTGTAATGCAGCCTCAGGTTTAAACGATATAGCCATGCATTCAAAAAGTGCTTCTCTCACCGAGTTGAAGCGTTTTTGATAAAGAGTGGAAATAACTAATGAAATACATCAAGCTGGTTTCTGCTGTTGAAATATGTTGTACAGGACATGATTCTGAACAATAGATGTCTAATTCAGTGCAATCCAGCCACAAGTTCAAAAGATATAGCCATTCGTTCAAAAAGTGCTTTTCTCACCGAGTTGAAGCCTTTTTGATACAGTGGAAATAACTAATGAAATTCATCAAGCTGGTTTCTGCTGTTGAAATATGTTGTTTAGGACATGATTCTTCACATTATATGTCAAATTCAGTGTAATGCAGCTACATGTTCAAAAGATATGGCCATCCGTTTAAAAAGTGCTTATCTGACCGAGTAGAAGCGGTTTTGATACAGAGTGGAAATAACTAATGAAATTCATCAAGCTGGTTTATTTTATTGCAATGTTTTTTAGGACATGAATCTGCACAATATACATCAAATTTATGTAGTTCAGCCAATGATTCAAAATATACAGCCTTTCGTACAAAAACTTTTTATCTAACCGCGTTGAAGGGTTTTTGATAGAGTGGAAATAAGTAATGAAATTCATCAAGCTGGTTTCTGCTATTGAAATATGTTCTTTACGACATGATTCTGCACAATATATGTCAAATTCAGTGTAATCCAGCCACAGATTCAAAAGATATAGCCATTCGTTAAAAAGTGCTTATCTCACCGAGTTGAAGCGTTTTTGATACAGAGTGGAAATAACTAATGAAATACATCGAGCTGGTTTCTGCCGTTGAAATTTGTTGTTTAGGACCTGATTCTGCACAATATATGTCAAATTCAGTGTAATGCAGCCACAGGTTCAAAGGATATAGACATTCTTTCAAAAAGTGCTTCTCTCACCGAGTTGAAGTGTTTTTGATACAAAGTGGAAATAACTAATGAAATACATCAAGCTGGTTTCTGCCGTTGAAATATGTTGTTTAGGACATGATTCTGCACAATATATGTCAAATTCATTGTAATGCAGCCACAAGTTCAAAAGATATAGCCTTTCGTTCCAAAAGTGGTTATCTCACCGAGTTGAAGCGCTTTTGATACAGAGTGGAAAAAACCAATGAAATTCACAAAGCTGGTTTCTGCTATTGAAATATGTTTTTTAGGACATGATTCTGCACAATATATGTCAAATTCTCTGTAATCCAGACACAAGTTCAAAAGATATAGCCATTCGTTCAAAAAGTGCTTATCTGACCGAGTAGAAGCGTTTTTGATACAGAGTGGAAATAACTTGAAATTCACAAAGCTGGTTACCGCTGTTGAAATTTGTTGTTTAGGACATGATTCTGCACAATATATGTCAAATTCATTGTAATGCAGTCGCAAGTTCAAAAGATATAGCCATTCGTTCAAAAATTGGTTATCTCACCGAGTTGAATACGTTTTTGATACAGAGTTGAAATAACTAAGGAAATTCATCAAGCTTGTTGCTGCTATTGAAATAAGTTTTCGAGGACATAATTCTTCACCATATATGTCAAATTCAGTGTAATCCAGTCAGAAGTTCAAAAGATATAGCCATTCGTTCAAAAATTGGTTATCTCACCGAGTTGAAGCGTTTTTGATACAGAGTGGAAATAATTATTGAAATTCAACAAGCTGGTTTCGGCTGTTGAAATATTTTGTTTAGGACATGATATTGCACCATAAATGTCAAATTCAATGTAATCCAGCCACTGATTCAAAAGATAAAGCCATTCGTACAAAAGTGCTTATCTGACCGAGTAGAAGCGTTTTTGATGTCTTGTGGAAATAACTATTGAAATTCACAAAGCTGGTTTCCGCTGTTGAAATTTGTTGTTTCGGAAATGATTCTGCACAATATATGTCAAAATTTAGTGTAATGCAGTCACAAGTTCAAAAGATATAGCCATTCGTTCAAAAATTGGTTATCTCACCGAGTTGAATATGTTTTGGATACAGAGTGGAAATAACTAATCGAATACATCAAGCTGGTTTCTGCTATTGAAATATGTTGTACAGGACATGATTCTGCACAATAGATGTCAAATTCAGTGCAATCCAGCCACAAGTTTAAAAGATATAGCCATTCGTTCAAAAATTGGTTATCTCACCGAGTTGAAATACAGAGTGGAAATAACTAATGAAATTCATCAAACTGATTTCTGCCATTGAATTATGTTTTTTAGGACATGATTCTGCACAATATATGTCAAATTCAATGTAATCCAGCCACTGATTCAAAAGATATAGCCATTCGTTCAAAAATTGCTTATCTCACCGAGTTGAAGCGTTTTTGATACAGATTGAAATTAACTAATGAAATTCATCCAGATGGTTTTTGCTATTGAAATATGTTGTTTAGGACATGATTTTGCACAATATATGTCAACTTCAGTGAAATCCAGCCAAAGGTTCAAAAGATATAGCCATTCGTTCAAAAAGTGCTTATCTCACCGAGTTGAAGCGTTTTTGATACACACTGGAAATAACTAATGAAAGTCATCAAGCTGGTTTCTGCTCTGATATATTTTGTTTAGGGTATGATTCTGCACAATATATGTCAAATTCAGTGTAATCCATCAACAAGTTAAAAAGATATAGCCATTCGTTCAAAAAGTTCTTATCTCACCGTGTTGAAGCGTTTTTGATACAGAGTGGAAATAACTAATTAAATTCATCAAGATGGTTTTTTGCTCTTGAAATATGTTGTTTAGGACATGATTCTGCACAATATATGTCAAATTCAGTGTAATGCAGCCTCAGGTTTAAACGATATAGCCATGCATTCAAAAAGTGCTTCTCTCACCGAGTTGAAGCGTTTTTGATAAAGAGTGGAAATAAATATTGAAACTCAACAAGTTGGTTTCCGCTTTTGAAAAATGTTGTTTAGGACATGATTCAGCAAAATATATGTCAAATTCATTGTAATGCAGCCACAAGTTCAAAAGATATAGCCTTTCGTTCCAAAAGTGGTTATCTCACCGAGTTGAAGCGCTTTTGATACAGAGTGGAAATAACTAATGAAATTCATCAAACTGGTTTCTGCTATTGAAATATGTTTTTTAGGACATGATTCTGCACAATATATGTCAAATTCAGTGTAATCCATCAACAAGTTCAAAAGATATAGCCATTCGTTCAAAAAGTTCTTATCTCACCGTGTTGAAGCGTTTTTGATACAGAGTGGAAATAACTAATGAAATTCATCAAGATGGTTTTTGCTCTTGAAATATGTTGTTTAGGACATGATTCTGCACAATATATGTCAAATTCAGTGTAATGCAGCTTCAGGTTTAAACGATATAGCCATGCATTCAAAAAGTGCTTCTCTCACCGAGTTGAAGCGTTTTTGATAAAGAGTGGAAATAAATATTGAAACTCAACAAGTTGGTTTCCGCTTTTGAAAAATGTTGTTTAGGACATGATTCAGCAAAATATATGTCAAATTCATTGTAATGCAGCCACAAGTTCAAAAGATATAGCCTTTCGTTCCAAAAGTGGTTATCTCACCGAGTTGAAGCGCTTTTGATACAGAGTGGAAAAAACTAATGAAATTCATCAAACTGGTTTCTGCTATTGAAATATGTTTTTTAGGACATGATTCTGGACAATATATGTCAACTTCAGTGAAATCCAGCCAAAGGTTCAAAAGCTATAGCCACTCGATCAAAAAGTGCTTATCTCACCGAGTTGAAGCGTTATTGATACAGACTGGAAATAACCAATGAAATTCATCAAGCTCATTTTTGCTATTGAAATATGTTGTTTAGGGTATGATTCTGCACAATATATGTCAAATTCTGTGTAATCCAGTCAGAAGTTCAAAAGATATAGCCATTCGTTCAAAAATTGGTTATCTCACCGAGTTGAAGCGTTTTTGATACAGAGTGGAAATAATTATTGAAATTCAACAAGCTGGTTTCGGCTGTTGAAATATTTTGTTTAGGACATGATATTGCACCATAAATGTCAAATTCAATGTAATCCAGCCACTGATTCAAAAGATAAAGCCATTCGTACAAAAGTGCTTATCTGACCGAGTAGAAGCGTTTTTGATGTCTTGTGGAAATAACTATTGAAATTCACAAAGCTGGTTTCCGCTGTTGAAATTTGTTGTTTCGGAAATGATTCTGCACAATATATGTCAAAATTTAGTGTAATGCAGTCACAAGTTCAAAAGATATAGCCATTCGTTCAAAAATTGGTTATCTCACCGAGTTGAATATGTTTTGGATACAGAGTGGAAATAACTAATCGAATACATCAAGCTGGTTTCTGCTATTGAAATATGTTGTACAGGACATGATTCTGCACAATAGATGTCAAATTCAGTGCAATCCAGCCACAAGTTTAAAAGATATAGCCATTCGTTCAAAAATTGGTTATCTCACCGAGTTGAAATACAGAGTGGAAATAACTAATGAAATTCATCAAACTGATTTCTGCCATTGAATTATGTTTTTTAGGACATGATTCTGCACAATATATGTCAAATTCAATGTAATCCAGCCACTGATTCAAAAGATATAGCCATTCGTTCAAAAATTGCTTATCTCACCGAGTTGAAGCGTTTTTGATACAGATTGAAATTAACTAATGAAATTCATCCAGATGGTTTTTGCTATTGAAATATGTTGTTTAGGACATGATTTTGCACAATATATGTCAACTTCAGTGAAATCCAGCCAAAGGTTCAAAAGATATAGCCATTCGTTCAAAAAGTGCTTATCTCACCGAGTTGAAGCGTTTTTGATACACACTGGAAATAACTAATGAAAGTCATCAAGCTGGTTTCTGCTCTGATATATTTTGTTATGGTATGATTCTGCACAATATATGTCAAATTCAGTGTAATCCATCAACAAGTTAAAAAGATATAGCCATTCGTTCAAAAAGTTCTTATCTCACCGTGTTGAAGCGTTTTTGATACAGAGTGGAAATAACTAATTAAATTCATCAAGATGGTTTTTGCTCTTGAAATATGTTGTTTAGGACATGATTCTGCACAATATATGTCAAATTCAGTGTAATGCAGCCTCAGGTTTAAACGATATAGCCATGCATTCAAAAAGTGCTTCTCTCACCGAGTTGAAGCGTTTTTGATAAAGAGTGGAAATAACTAATGAAATACATCAAGCTGGTTTCTGCTGTTGAAATATGTTGTACAGGACATGATTCTGAACAATAGATGTCTAATTCAGTGCAATCCAGCCACAAGTTCAAAAGATATAGCCATTCGTTCAAAAAGTGCTTTTCTCACCGAGTTGAAGCCTTTTTGATACAGTGGAAATAACTAATGAAATTCATCAAGCTGGTTTCTGCTGTTGAAATATGTTGTTTAGGACATGATTCTTCACATTATATGTCAAATTCAGTGTAATGCAGCTACATGTTCAAAAGATATGGCCATCCGTTTAAAAAGTGCTTATCTGACCGAGTAGAAGCGGTTTTGATACAGAGTGGAAATAACTAATGAAATTCATCAAGCTGGTTTATTTTATTGCAATGTTTTTTAGGACATGAATCTGCACAATATACATCAAATTTATGTAGTTCAGCCAATGATTCAAAATATACAGCCTTTCGTACAAAAACTTTTTATCTAACCGCGTTGAAGCGTTTTTGATAGAGTGGAAATAAGTAATGAAATTCATCAAGCTGGTTTCTGCTATTGAAATATGTTCTTTAGGACATGATTCTGCACAATATATGTCAAATTCAGTGTAATCCAGCCACAGATTCAAAAGATATAGCCATTCGTTAAAAAGTGCTTATCTCACCGAGTTGAAGCGTTTTTGATACAGAGTGGAAATAACTAATGAAATACATCGAGCTGGTTTCTGCCGTTGAAATTTGTTGTTTAGGACCTGATTCTGCACAATATATGTCAAATTCAGTGTAATGCAGCCACAGGTTCAAAGGATATAGACATTCTTTCAAAAAGTGCTTCTCTCACCGAGTTGAAGTGTTTTTGATACAAAGTGGAAATAACTAATGAAATACATCAAGCTGGTTTCTGCCGTTGAAATATGTTGTTTAGGACATGATTCTGCACAATATATGTCAAATTCATTGTAATGCAGCCACAAGTTCAAAAGATATAGCCTTTCGTTCCAAAAGTGGTTATCTCACCGAGTTGAAGCGCTTTTGATACAGAGTGGAAAAAACCAATGAAATTCACAAAGCTGGTTTCTGCTATTGAAATATGTTTTTTAGGACATGATTCTGCACAATATATGTCAAATTCTCTGTAATCCAGACACAAGTTCAAAAGATATAGCCATTCGTTCAAAAAGTGCTTATCTGACCGAGTAGAAGCGTTTTTGATACAGAGTGGAAATAACTTGAAATTCACAAAGCTGGTTACCGCTGTTGAAATTTGTTGTTTAGGACATGATTCTGCACAATATATGTCAAATTCATTGTAATGCAGTCGCAAGTTCAAAAGATATAGCCATTCGTTCAAAAATTGGTTATCTCACCGAGTTGAATACGTTTTTGATACAGAGTTGAAATAACTAAGGAAATTCATCAAGCTTGTTGCTGCTATTGAAATAAGTTTTCGAGGACATAATTCTTCACCATATATGTCAAATTCAGTGTAATCCAGTCAGAAGTTCAAAAGATATAGCCATTCGTTCAAAAATTGGTTATCTCACCGAGTTGAAGCGTTTTTGATACAGAGTGGAAATAATTATTGAAATTCAACAAGCTGGTTTCGGCTGTTGAAATATTTTGTTTAGGACATGATATTGCACCATAAATGTCAAATTCAATGTAATCCAGCCACTGATTCAAAAGATAAAGCCATTCGTACAAAAGTGCTTATCTGACCGAGTAGAAGCGTTTTTGATGTCTTGTGGAAATAACTATTGAAATTCACAAAGCTGGTTTCCGCTGTTGAAATTTGTTGTTTCGGAAATGATTCTGCACAATATATGTCAAAATTTAGTGTAATGCAGTCACAAGTTCAAAAGATATAGCCATTCGTTCAAAAATTGGTTATCTCACCGAGTTGAATATGTTTTGGATACAGAGTGGAAATAACTAATCGAATACATCAAGCTGGTTTCTGCTATTGAAATATGTTGTACAGGACATGATTCTGCACAATAGATGTCAAATTCAGTGCAATCCAGCCACAAGTTCAAAAGATATAGCCATTCGTTCAAAAATTGGTTATCTCACCGAGTTGAAATACAGAGTGGAAATAACTAATGAAATTCATCAAACTGATTTCTGCCATTGAATTATGTTTTTTAGGACATGATTCTGCACAATATATGTCAAATTCAATGTAATCCAGCCACTGATTCAAAAGATATAGCCATTCGTTCAAAAATTGCTTATCTCACCGAGTTGAAGCGTTTTTGATACAGATTGAAATTAACTAATGAAATTCATCCAGATGGTTTTTGCTATTGAAATATGTTGTTTAGGACATGATTTTGCACAATATATGTCAACTTCAGTGAAATCCAGCCAAAGGTTCAAAAGATATAGCCATTCGTTCAAAAAGTGCTTATCTCACCGAGTTGAAGCGTTTTTGATACACACTGGAAATAACTAATGAAAGTCATCAAGCTGGTTTCTGCTCTGATATATTTTGTTTAGGGTATGATTCTGCACAATATATGTCAAATTCAGTGTAATCCATCAACAAGTTAAAAAGATATAGCCATTCGTTCAAAAAGTTCTTATCTCACCGTGTTGAAGCGTTTTTGATACAGAGTGGAAATAACTAATTAAATTCATCAAGATGGTTTTTGCTCTTGAAATATGTTGTTTAGGACATGATTCTGCACAATATATGTCAAATTCAGTGTAATGCAGCCTCAGGTTTAAACGATATAGCCATGCATTCAAAAAGTGCTTCTCTCACCGAGTTGAAGCGTTTTTGATAAAGAGTGGAAATAAATATTGAAACTCAACAAGTTGGTTTCCGCTTTTGAAAAATGTTGTTTAGGACATGATTCAGCAAAATATATGTCAAATTCATTGTAATGCAGCCACAAGTTCAAAAGATATAGCCTTTCGTTCCAAAAGTGGTTATCTCACCGAGTTGAAGCGCTTTTGATACAGAGTGGAAAAAACTAATGAAATTCATCAAACTGGTTTCTGCTATTGAAATATGTTTTTTAGGACATGATTCTGCACAATATATGTCAAATTCAGTGTAATCCAGACACAAGTTCAAAAGATAAAGCCATTCGTTCAAAAAGTGCTTATTTCACCGAGTTGAAGCATTTTTGATACAGACTGGAAATAACTAATGAAAATCATCAAGCTGGTTTCTGGTATTGAATTATGTTGTTTAGGACATGATTCTGCATAATATATGTCAACTTCAGTGAAATCCAGCCAAAATTTCAAAAGATATAGCGATTCGTTCAGAAAGTGCTTATCTCACCGAGTTAAAACGTTTTTGATACAGACTGGAAATAACTAAAGAAATTCATCAAGCTCGTTTCTGCTATTGAAATATGTTGTTTAGGGTATGATTCTGCACAATATATGTCAAATTCAGTGTAATCTAGCCCAAAGTTTAAAAGATGTAGCCATTTGTTCAAAAAGTTCTTATGTCACCGAGTTGAAGAGTTTTTGAAAAATAGTGGAAATAACTAATGAAATTCATCAAGATGGTTTTTGCGATTGAAATATGTTGTTTAGGACATGATTCTGCACAATATATGTCAACTTCAGTGAAATTTAGCCACAGGTTCAAAAGATATAGCCATTCGTTCAAAAAGTTCTTATGTCACCGAGTTGAAGCGTTTTTGATACAGAGAGGAAATAACTAATGAAATTCATCAAACTGATTCCTGCTATTGAATTATGTTGTTTAGGACATGATTCTGCACAATATTTCAAATTCAGTGTAATCCAGCCACAGTTTATGAAGATATAGCCATTTTTACGAAAATGGCTTATCTCACCGAGTTGAAGCTTTTTTGATACGGACTTGAAATAACTCATGAAATTCATCAAGCTGGTTTCTGCTATTGAACTATGTTATTTGGGACATGATTCTGCATAATAAATGTCAAATTCAGTGTAGTCCAGCCAAAAGTTCAAAAGATATAGCCATTCGTTCAAAAATTGGTCATCTCACCGAGTTAAAGCGTTTTTGATACGGACTGGAAATAAATAATGAAATTAATCAAGCTGGTTTTTGCTATTGAAATATGTTGTTTAGGACATGATTCTCCACAATAAAATGTCAAATTCAGTGTATTGCAGGCACAAGTTCAAAAGATATAGCCAGTCGTTCAAAAAGTAGTTACCTGACCGAGTAGAAGCGTTTTTGATAAATAGTGGAAATAACTATTGAAATTCACAAAGCTGGTTTCTGCTGTTGAAATATGTTGTTTAGGACATGATTCTTCACAACTGATGTCAAAGTCAGATTAATCCAGCCACAGATTCAAAAAATATAGCCATTCGTAAAAAACTGTTTATCTCACCGAGTTGAAGCGTTTTTGATAAAGAGTGGAAATAACGAATGAAATTCATCATGATGGTTTTTGCTATTGAAATATGTTGTTTAGGACATGATTCTGCACAATATATGTCAAATTAAGTGTAATGCAGCAAAAAGGTTCAAAAGATATAGCCATTTGTTCAAAACGTGCTTTTCTGACCCAGTTGAAGCGTTTTTTATATAGTGGAAATAACTAATGAAGTTCATCAAGATGGTTTTTGCTGATGAAATATCTTGTTTAGGACATGATTCTGCACAATATATGTCAACTTAAGTGATATCCAGCCAAAGGTTCAAAAGATATAGCCATTCGTACAAAAATGGCTTATCTCACTGAGTTGAAGCGTTTTTGATACAGAGAGGAAATAACTAATGAAATTCATCAAGCTAGTTTTTGCTATTGAAATATGTTTTTTAGGACATGATTCTGCACAATATATGTCAAATTCAGTGTAATCCATCAACAAGTTCAAAAGATATAGCCATTCGTTCAAAAAGTTCTTATCTCACCGTGTTGAAGCGTTTTTGATACAGAGTGGAAATAACTAATTAAATTCATCAAGATGGTTTTTGCTCTTGTAATATGTTGTTTAGGACATGATTCTGCACAATATATGTCAAATTCAGTGTAATGCAGCCTCAGGTTTAAATGATATAGCCATGCATTCAAAAAGTGCTTCTCTCACCGAGTTGAAGCGTTTTTGATAAAGAGTGGAAATAAATATTGAAACTCAACAAGTTGGTTTCCGCTTTTGAAAAATGTTGTTTAGGACATGATTCAGCAAAATATATGTCAAATTCATTGTAATGCAGCCACAAGTTCAAAAGATATAGCCTTTCGTTCCAAAAGTGGTTATCTCACCGAGTTGAAGCGCTTTTGATAATGAGTGGAAAAAACTAATGAAATTCATCAAACTGGTTTCTGCTATTGAAATATGTTTTTTAGGACATGATTCTGGACAATATATGTCAACTTCAGTGAAATCCAGTCAAAGGTTCAAAAGCTATAGCCACTCGATCAAAAAGTGCTTATCTCACCGAGTTGAAGCGTTATTGATACAGACTGGAAATAACTAATGAAATTCATCAAGCTCGTTTTTGCTATTGAAATATGTTGTTTAGGGTATGATTCTGCACAATATATGTCAAATTCTGTGTAATCCAGCCAAAAGTTCAAAAGATATAGACATTCGTTCAAAAAGTTCTTATGTCACCGAGTTGAAGCGTTTTTGATAAATAGTGGAAATAACTAAAGAAATTAATCAAGATGGTTTTTGCGATTGAAATATGTTGTTTAGGACATGATTCTGCACAATATATGTCAATTTCAGTGTAATCCAGCCACAAGTTCAAAAGATATAGCCATTTGTTCAAAAAGTTCTTATGTCACCGAGTTGAAGCGTTTTTGATACAGAGTGGAAATAACTAATGAAATTCATCAAACTGATTTCTGCTATTGAATTATGTTGTTTAGGACATGATTCTGCACAATATTTCAAATTCAGTGTAATCCAGCCACAGTTTATAAAGATATAGCCATTTGTACGAAAATGGCTTATCTCACCTAGTTGAAGCGTTTTTGATAAAGAGTGTAAATTACTAATGAAATTCATCAAGATGGTTTTTTGCTGTTGAAATATGTTGTTTAGGACATGATTCTGCACAATATATGTCAACTTCAGTGAAATCCAGCCAAAGGTACAAAAGATATAGCCATTCGTTCAAAAAGTGCTTATCTCACCAAGTTGAAGCGTTTTTGATACGGACTGGAAATAACTAATGAAATTCATCAAGCTGGTTTTTGCTATTGAAATATGTTGTTTAGGACATGATTCTCCACAATAAAATTTCAAAATTCAGTGTATTGCAGGCACAAGTTCAAAAGATATAGCCATTCGTTCAAAAAGTAGTTACCTGACCGAGTAGAAGCGTTTTTGATAAATAGTGGAAATAACTATTGAAATTCACAAAGCTGGTTTCTGCTGTTGAAATATATTGTTTAGGACACGAATCTGCACAATATATGTCAAATTAAGTGTAATCCAGCCCCATATTCAAAAGATATAGCTATTTATTCAAAAACTTGTTATCTCACCGAGTTGAAGCGTTTTTGATAATGAGTGGAAATAACGAATGAAATTCATCAAGATGTTTTTTGCTATTGAAATATGTTGTTTAGGACATGATTCTGCACAATATATGTCAACTTCAGTGTAATCCAGACACAAGTTCAAAAGATAAAGCCATTCGTTCAAAAAGTGCTTATTTCACCGAGTTGAAGCATTTTTGATACAGACTGGAAATAACTAATGAAAATCATCAAGCTGGTTTCTGGTATTGAATTATGTTGTTTAGGACATGATTCTGCATAATATATGTCAACTTCAGTGAAATCCAGCCAAAATTTCAAAAGATATAGCGATTCGTTCAGAAAGTGCTTATCTCACCGAGTTAAAACGTTTTTGATACAGACTGGAAATAACTAAAGAAATTCACCAAGCTCGTTTCTGCTATTGAATTATGTTGTTTAGGGTATGATTCTGCACAATATATGTCAAATTCAGTGTAATCTAGCCCAAAGTTTAAAAGATGTAGCCATTTGTTCAAAAAGTTCTTATGTCACCGAGTTGAAGAGTTTTTGAAAAATAGTGGAAATAACTAATGAAATTCATCAAGATGGTTTTTGCGATTGAAATATGTTGTTTAGGACATGATTCTGCACAATATATGTCAACTTCAGTGAAATTCAGCCACAGGTTCAAAAGATATAGCCATTCGTTCAAAAAGTTCTTATGTCACCGAGTTGAAGCGTTTTTGATACAGAGAGGAAATAACTAATGAGATTCATCAAACTGATTCCTGCTATTGAATTATGTTGTTTAGGACATGATTCTGCACAATATTTCAAATTCAGTGTAATCCAGCCACAGTTTATGAAGATATAGCCATTTTTACGAAAATGGCTTATCTCACCGAGTTGAAGCTTTTTTGATACGGACTGGAAATAACTCATGAAATTCATCAAGCTGGTTTCTGCTATTGAACTATGTTATTTGGGACATGATTCTGCATAATATATGTCAAATTCAGTGTAGTCCAGCAAAAAGTTCAAAAGATATAGCCATTCGTTCAAAAATTGGTCATCTCACCGAGTTAAAGCGTTTTTGATACGGACTGGAAATAAATAATGAAATTAATCAAGCTGGTTTTTGCTATTGAAATATGTTGTTTAGGACATGATTCTCCACAATAAAATGTCAAATTCAGTGTATTGCAGGCACAAGTTCAAAAGATATAGCCAGTCGTTCAAAAAGTAGTTACCTGACCGAGTAGAAGCGTTTTTGATAAATAGTGGAAATAACTATTGAAATTCACAAAGCTGGTTTCTGCTGTTGAAATATGTTGTTTAGGACATGATTCTTCACAATTGATGTCAAAGTCAGATTAATCCAGCCACAGATTCAAAAAATATAGCCATTCGTAAAAAACTGTTTATCTCACCGAGTTGAAGCGTTTTTGATAAAGAGTGGAAATAACGAATGAAATTCATCATGATGGTTTTTGCTATTGAAATATGTTGTTTAGGACATGATTCTGCACAATATATGTCAAATTAAGTGTAATGCAGCAAAAAGGTTCAAAAGATATAGCCATTTGTTCAAAACGTGCTTTTCTGACCCAGTTGAAGCGTTTTTTATATAGTGGAAACAACTAATGAAGTTCATCAAGATGGTTTTTGCTGATGAAATATGTTGTTTAGGACATGATTCTGCACAATATATGTCAACTTAAGTGATATCCAGCCAAAGGTTCAAAAGATATAGCCATTCGTACAAAAATGGCTTATCTCACTGAGTTGAAGCGTTTTTGATACAGAGAGGAAATAACTAATGAAATTCATCAAGCTAGTTTTTGCTATTGAAATATGTTGTTTAGGACAGGATTCTGCACAATATATGTCAACTTCAGTGAAATCCAGCCAAAGGTTCAAAAGATATAGCCATTCGTTCAACAAGTGCTTATATAGCCGAGTTGAAGCGTTTTTGATACGGACTGGAAATAACTAATGAAATTCATCAAGATGGTTTCTGCTATTGAACTATGTTGTTTAGGTTATGATTCTGCACAATATACGTCAATTAAGTGTAATCTAGCCACAAGTTTAAAAGATATAGCCATTCGTACAAAAACGGCTTATCTTACCGAGTTGAAGCGTTTTTGGTACAGAGTGGAAATAACCAATGAAATTCATCAAGATGGTTTTTGCTATTGAAATATGTTGTTTAGGGTATAATTCTGCACAATATATGTCAAATTTTGTGTAATCCAGCCAAAAGTTCAAAAGATATAGATATTCGTTCAAAAAGTTCTTATGTCACCGAGTTGAAGCGTTTTTGAGAAATAGTGGAAATAACTAATGAAATTCATCAAGATGGTTTTTGCGATTGAAATATGTTGTTTAGGACATGATTCTGCACAATATATGTCAACTTGAGTGAAATCCAGCCAAAGGTTCAAAAGATATAGCCATTCGTTCAAAAAGTGCTTATCTCACCGAGTTGAAGCGTTTTTGATCGGACTGGAAATAAGTAATGAAATTCATCAAGCTGGTTTCTGATATTGAAGTATGTTGTTTAGGATATGATTCTGCACAATATATGTCAAATTAAGTGTAATCCAGCCAAAAATTCAAAAGATGTAGCCATTTGTACAAAAACGGATTATCTCACCGAGTTGAAGGGTTTTTCATACAGAGTGGAAATAACTAATGAAATTCATCAAGATGGTTTTTGCTGTTGAACTATGTTTTTTAGGACGTGATTCTGCGCAATATATGTCAACTCCAGTGTAATCCAGCCACAGTTTCAAAAGTTATAGCCATTCGTTCAAAAAGTGCTTATCTCACCAAGTTGAAGCGTTTTTGATACAGAGTGGAAATAACGAATGAAAATCATCAAGATAGTTTTTGCTATTGAAATATGTCGTTTAGGACATGATTCTGCACAATATATGTCAACTTCAGTGAAATCCAGCCAAAGGTTCAAAAGATACAGCCATTCGTTCAGAAAGTGCTTATCTTACAGAGTTAAAGCGTTTTTAATACCGACTGGAAATAACTAATGAAATTCATCAAGCTGGTTTTTGCTATTGAAATATGTTGTTTAGGACATGATTCTCCACAATAAAATGTCAAATTCAGTGTATTGCAGGCACATGTTCAAAAGATATAGCCATTCGTTCAAAAAGTAGTTATCTGACCGAGTTGAAGCGCTTTTGATAAATAGTGGAAATAACTATTGAAATTCACAAAGCTGGTTTCCGCTGTTGAAATATGTTGTTTAGGACATGATTCTGCACAATATATGTCAAATTAAGTGTAACCCAGCAAAAAGGCTCAAAAGATATAGCCATTTGTTCAAAAAGTGCTTTTCTGACCGAGTTGAAGCGTTTTTGATAAAGACTGGAAATAACGAATGAAATTCATCAAGATGGTTTTTGCTATTGAAATATGTTGTACAGGACATGATTTTGCACAATATATGTCAAATTAAGTGTAATCCAGCAAAAAGGTTCAAAAGATATAGCCATTTGTTCAAAAAGTGCTTATCTCCCCGAGTTGAAGCGTTTTTGATACAGAGTGGAAATAACTCATGAAATTCATCAAGATGGTTTTTGCTGTTGAAATGTGTTGTTTAGGACATGATTCTGCACAATATATGTCAACTTCAGTGAAATCCAGCCAAAGGTTCAAAAGATATAGCCATTCGTTCAAAAAGTGCTTATCTCACCGAGTTGAAGCGTTTTTGATACAGAGTGGAAATAACTAATGAAATTCATCAAACTGATTCCTGCCATTGAATTATGTTTTTTAGGACATGATTCTGGACAATATATGTCAACTTCAGTGAAATCCAGCCAAAGGTTCAAAAGCTATAGCCACTCGATCAAAAATTGCTTATCTCACCGAGTTGAAGCGTTATTGATACAGACTGGAAATAACCAATGAAATTCATCAAGCTCGTTTCTGCTATTGAAATATGTTGTTTCGGACATGATTCTGCACAATATATGTCAAATTCTGTGTAATCCAGCCAAAAGTTCAAAAGATATAGACATTCGTTCAAAAAGTTCTTATGTCACCGAGTTGAAGCGTTTTTGATAAATAGTGGAAATAACTAAAGAAATTAATCAAGATGGTTTTTGCGATTGAAATATGTTGTTTAGGACATGATTCTGCACAATATTTGTCAATTTCAGTGTAATCCAGCCACAAGTTCAAAAGACATAGCCCTTTGTTCAAAAAGTTCTTATGTCACCGAGTTGAAGCGTTTTTGATACAGAGTGGAAATAACTAATGAAATTCATCAAACTGATTTCTGCAATTGAATTATGTTGTTTAGGACATGATTCTGCACAATATTTCAAATTCAGTGTAATCCAGCCACAGTTTATAAAGATATAGCCATTTGTACGAAAATGGCTTATCTCACCTAGTTGAAGCGTTTTTGATAAAGAGTGTAAATTACTAATGAAATTCATCAAGATGGTTTTTTGCTGTTGAAATATGTTGTTTAGGACATGATTCTGCACAATATATGTCAACTTCAGTGAAATCCAGCCAAAGGTACAAAAGATATAGCCATTCGTTCAAAAAGTGCTTATCTCACCAAGTTGAAGCGTTTTTGATACGGACTGGAAATAACTAATGAAATTCATCAAGCTGGTTTTTGCTATTGAAATATGTTGTTTAGGACATGATTCTCCACAATAAAATTTCAAAATTCAGTGTATTGCAGGCACAAGTTCAAAAGATATAGCCATTCGTTCAAAAAGTAGTTACCTGACCGAGTAGAAGCGTTTTTGATAAATAGTGGAAATAACTATTGAAATTCACAAAGCTGGTTTCTGCTGTTGAAATATATTGTTTAGGACACGAATCTGCACAATATATGTCAAATTAAGTGTAATCCAGCCCCATATTCAAAAGATATAGCTATTTATTCAAAAACTTGTTATCTCACCGAGTTGAAGCGTTTTTGATAATGAGTGGAAATAACGAATGAAATTCATCAAGATGTTTTTTGCTATTGAAATATGTTGTTTAGGACATGATTCTGCATAATATATGTCAACTTCAGTGAAATCCAGCCAAAATTTCAAAAGATATAGCGATTCGTTCAGAAAGTGCTTATCTCACCGAGTTAAAACGTTTTTGATACAGACTGGAAATAACTAATTAAATTCATCAAGCTCGTTTCTGCTATTGAAATATGTTGTTTAGGGTATGATTCTGCACAATATATGTCAAATTCAGTGTAATCTAGCCCAAAGTTTAAAAGATGTAGCCATTTGTTCAAAAAGTTCTTATGTCACCGAGTTGAAGAGTTTTTGAAAAACAGTGGAAATAACTAATGAAATTCATCAAGATGGTTTTTGCGATTGAAATATGTTGTTTAGGACATGATTCTGCACAATATATGTCAACTTCAGTGAAATTCAGCCACAGGTTCAAAAGATATAGCCATTCGTTCAAAAAGTTCTTATGTCACCGAGTTGAAGCGTTTTTGATACAGAGAGGAAATAACTAATGAAATTCATCAAACTGATTCCTGCTACTGAATTATGTTGTTTAGGACATGATTCTGCACAATATTTCAAATTCAGTGTAATCCAGCCACAGTTTATTAAGATATAGCCATTTTTACGAAAATGGCTTATCTCACCGAGTTGAAGCTTTTTTGATACGGACTTGAAATAACTCATGAAATTCATCAAGCTGGTTTCTGCTATTGAACTATGTTATTTGGGACATGATTCTGCATAATATATGTCAAATTCAGTGTAGTCCAGCCAAAAGTTCAAAAGATATAGCCATTCGTTCAAAAATTGGTCATCTCACCGAGTTAAAGCGTTTTTGATACGGACTGGAAATAAATAATGAAATTAATCAAGCTGGTTTTTGCTATTGAAATATGTTGTTTAGGACATGATTCTCCACAATAAAATGTCAAATTCAGTGTATTGCAGGCACAAGTTCAAAAGATATAGCCAGTCGTTCAAAAAGTAGTTACCTGACCGAGTAGAAGCGTTTTTGATAAATAGTGGAAATAACTATTGAAATTCACAAAGCTGGTTTCTGCTGTTGAAATATGTTGTTTAGGACATGATTCTTCACAACTGATGTCAAAGTCAGATTAATCCAGCCACAGATTCAAAAAATATAGCCATTCGTAAAAAACTGTTTATCTCACCGAGTTGAAGCGTTTTTGATAAAGAGTGGAAATAACGAATGAAATTCATCATGATGGTTTTTGCTATTGAAATATGTTGTTTAGGACATGATTCTGCACAATATATGTCAAATTAAGTGTAATGCAGCAAAAAGGTTCAAAAGATATAGCCATTTGTTCAAAACGTGCTTTTCTGACCCAGTTGAAGCGTTTTTTATATAGTGGAAATAACTAATGAAGTTCATCAAGATGGTTTTTGCTGATGAAATATGTTGTTTAGGACATGATTCTGCACAATATATGTCAACTTAAGTGATATCCAGCCAAAGGTTCAAAAGATATAGCCATTCGTACAAAAATGGCTTATCTCACTGAGTTGAAACGTTTTTGATACAGAGAGGAAATAACTAATGAAATTCATCAAGCTAGTTTTTGCTATTGAAATATGTTGTTTAGGACAGGATTCTGCACAATATATGTCAACTTCAGTGAAATCCAGCCAAAGGTACAAAAGATATAGCCATTAGTTCAAAAAGTGCTTATCTCACCAAGTTGAAGCGTTTTTGATACGGACTGGAAATAACTAATGAAATTCATCAAGCTGGTTTTTGCTATTGAAATATGTTGTTTAGGACATGATTCTCCACAATAAAATTTCAAAATTCAGTGTATTGCAGGCACAAGTTCAAAAGATATAAACATTCGTTCAAAAAGTAGTTACCTGACCGAGTAGAAGCGTTTTTGATAAATAGTGGAAATAACTATTGAAATTCACAAAGCTGGTTTCTGCTGTTGAAATATATTGTTTAGGACACGAATCTGCACAATATATGTCAAATTAAGCGTAATCCAGCCCCATATTCAAAAGATATAGCTATTTATTCAAAAACTTGTTATCTCACCGAGTTGAAGCGTTTTTGATAATGAGTGGAAATAACGAATGAAATTCATCAAGATGTTTTTTGCTATTGAAATATGTTGTTTAGGACATGATTTTGCACAATATATGTCAACTTCAGTGTAATCCAGACAAAAGTTCAAAAGATATAGCCATTCGTTCAAAAAGTGCTTATTTCACCGAGTTCAAGCATTTTTGATACAGACTGGAAATAACCATTGAAATTCATCAAGCTGGTTTCCGCTGTTGAAATATGTTGTTTCGGACATTATTCTGCACAATATATGTCAAATTCTGTGTAATCCAGCCAAAAGTTCAAAAGATATAGACATTCGTTCAAAAAGTTCTTATGTCACCGAGTTGAAGCGTTTTTGATAAATAGTGGAAATAACTAAAGAAATTAATCAAGATGGTTTTTGCGATTGAAATATGTTGTTTAGGACATGATTCTGCACAATATATGTCAATTTCAGTGTAATCCAGCCACAAGTTCAAAAGACATAGCCCTTTGTTCAAAAAGTTCTTATGTCACCGAGTTGAAGCGTTTTTGATACAGAGTGGAAATAACTAATGAAATTCATCAAACTGATTTCTGCAATTGAATTATGTTGTTTAGGACATGATTCTGCACAATATTTCAAATTCAGTGTAATCCAGCCACAGTTTATAAAGATATAGCCATTTGTACGAAAATGGCTTATCTCACCTAGTTGAAGCGTTTTTGATAAAGAGTGTAAATTACTAATGAAATTCATCAAGATGGTTTTTTGCTGTTGAAATATGTTGTTTAGGACATGATTCTGCACAATATATGTCAACTTCAGTGAAATCCAGCCAAAGGTACAAAAGATATAGCCATTCGTTCAAAAAGTGCTTATCTCACCAAGTTGAAGCGTTTTTGATACGGACTGGAAATAACTAATGAAATTCATCAAGCTGGTTTTTGCTATTGAAATATGTTGTTTAGGACATGATTCTCCACAATAAAATTTCAAAATTCAGTGTATTGCAGGCACAAGTTCAAAAGATATAGCCATTCGTTCAAAAAGTAGTTACCTGACCGAGTAGAAGCGTTTTTGATAAATAGTGGAAATAACTATTGAAATTCACAAAGCTGGTTTCTGCTGTTGAAATATATTGTTTAGGACACGAATCTGCACAATATATGTCAAATTAAGTGTAATCCAGCCCCATATTCAAAAGATATAGCTATTTATTCAAAAACTTGTTATCTCACCGAGTTGAAGCGTTTTTGATAATGAGTGGAAATAACGAATGAAATTCATCAAGATGTTTTTTGCTATTGAAATATGTTGTTTAGGACATGATTCTGCATAATATATGTCAACTTCAGTGAAATCCAGCCAAAATTTCAAAAGATATAGCGATTCGTTCAGAAAGTGCTTATCTCACCGAGTTAAAACGTTTTTGATACAGACTGGAAATAACTAATTAAATTCATCAAGCTCGTTTCTGCTATTGAAATATGTTGTTTAGGGTATGATTCTGCACAATATATGTCAAATTCAGTGTAATCTAGCCCAAAGTTTAAAAGATGTAGCCATTTGTTCAAAAAGTTCTTATGTCACCGAGTTGAAGAGTTTTTGAAAAATAGTGGAAATAACTAATGAAATTCATCAAGATGGTTTTTGCGATTGAAATATGTTGTTTAGGACATGATTCTGCACAATATATGTCAACTTCAGTGAAATTCAGCCACAGGTTCAAAAGATATAGCCATTCGTTCAAAAAGTTCTTATGTCACCGAGTTGAAGCGTTTTTGATACAGAGAGGAAATAACTAATGAAATTCATCAAACTGATTCCTGCTATTGAATTATGTTGTTTAGGACATGATTCTGCACAATATTTCAAATTCAGTGTAATCCAGCCACAGTTTATGAAGATATAGCCATTTTTACGAAAATGGCTTATCTCACCGAGTTGAAGCTTTTTTGATACGGACTTGAAATAACTCATGAAATTCATCAAGCTGGTTTCTGCTATTGAACTATGTTATTTGGGACATGATTCTGCATAATAAATGTCAAATTCAGTGTAGTCCAGCCAAAAGTTCAAAAGATATAGCCATTCGTTCAAAAATTGGTCATCTCACCGAGTTAAAGCGTTTTTGATACGGACTGGAAATAAATAATGAAATTAATCAAGCTGGTTTTTGCTATTGAAATATGTTGTTTAGGACATGATTCTCCACAATAAAATGTCAAATTCAGTGTATTGCAGGCACAAGTTCAAAAGATATAGCCAGTCGTTCAAAAAGTAGTTACCTGACCGAGTAGAAGCGTTTTTGATAAATAGTGGAAATAACTATTGAAATTCACAAAGCTGGTTTCTGCTGTTGAAATATGTTGTTTAGGACATGATTCTTCACAACTGATGTCAAAGTCAGATTAATCCAGCCACAGATTCAAAAAATATAGCCATTCGTAAAAAACTGTTTATCTCACCGAGTTGAGGCGTTTTTGATAAAGAGTGGAAATAACGAATGAAATTCATCATGATGGTTTTTGCTATTGAAATATGTTGTTTAGGACATGATTCTGCACAATATATGTCAAATTAAGTGTAATGCAGCAAAAAGGTTCAAAAGATATAGCCATTTGTTCAAAACGTGCTTTTCTGACCCAGTTGAAGCGTTTTTTATATAGTGGAAATAACTAATGAAGTTCATCAAGATGGTTTTTGCTGATGAAATATGTTGTTTAGGACATGATTCTGCACAATATATGTCAAATTAAGTGTAACCCAGCAAAAAGGCTCAAAAGATATAGCCATTTGTTCAAAAAGTGCTTTTCTGACCGAGTTGAAGCGTTTTTGATAAAGACTGGAAATAACGAATGAAATTCATCAAGATGGTTTTTGCTATTGAAATATGTTGTACAGGACATGATTCTGCACAATATATGTCAAATTAAGTGTAATCCAGCAAAAAGGTTCAAAAGATATAGCCATTTGTTCAAAAAGTGCTTATCTCCCCGAGTTGAAGCGTTTTTGATACAGAGTGGAAATAACTCATGAAATTCATCAAGATGGTTTTTGCTGTTGAAATGTGTTGTTTAGGACATGATTCTGCACAATATATGTCAACTTCAGTGAAATCCAGCCAAAGGTTCAAAAGATATAGCCATTCGTTCAAAAAGTGCTTATCTCACCGAGTTGAAGCGTTTTTGATACAGAGTGGAAATAACTAATTAAATTCATCAAACTGATTCCTGCCATTGAATTATGTTTTTTAGGACATGATTCTGGACAATATATGTCAACTTCAGTGAAATCCAGCCAAAGGTTCAAAAGCTATAGCCACTCGATCAAAAATTGCTTATCTCACCGAGTTGAAGCGTTATTGATACAGACTGGAAATAACCAATGAAATTCATCAAGCTCGTTTCTGCTATTGAAATATGTTGTTTAGGGTATGATTCTGCACATTATATGTCAAATTCAGTGTAATCTAGCCAAAAGTTTAAAAGATGTAGCCTTTTTTTCAAAAAGTTCTTATGTCACCGAGTTGAAGAGTTTTTGAAAAATAGTGGAAATAACTAATGAAATTCATCAAGATGGTTTTTGCGATTGAAATATGTTGTTTAGGACATGATTCTGCACAATATATGTCAACTTCAGTGAAATTCAGCCACAGGTTCAAAAGATATAGCCATTCGTTCAAAAAGTTCTTATGTCACCGAGTTGAAGCGTTTTTGATACAGAGAGGAAATAACTAATGAAATTCATCAAACTGATTCCTGCTATTGAATTATGTTGTTTAGGACATGATTCTGCACAATATATGTCAACTTCAGTGAAATTCAGCCACAGGTTCAAAAGATATAGCCATTCGTTCAAAAAGTTCTTATGTCACCGAGTTGAAGCGTTTTTGATACAGAGAGGAAATAACTAATGAAATTCATCAAACTGATTCCTGCTATTGAATTATGTTGTTTAGGACATGATTCTGCATAATATTTCAAATTCAGTGTAATCCAGCCACAGTTTATGAAGATATAGCCATTTTTACGAAAATGGCTTATCTCACCGAGTTGAAGCTTTTTTGATACGGACTGGAAATAACTCATGAAATTCATCAAGCTGGTTTCTGCTATTGAACTATGTTATTTGGGACATGATTCTGCATAATATATGTCAAATTCAGTGTAGTCCAGCCAAAAGTTCAAAAGATATAGCCATTCGTTCAAAAATTGGTCATCTCACCGAGTTAAAGCGTTTTTGATACGGACTGGAAATAAATAATGAAATTAATCAAGCTGGTCTTTGCTATTGAAATATGTTGTTTAGGACATGATTCTCCACAATAAAATGTCAAATTCAGTGTATTGCAGGCACAAGTTCAAAAGATATAGCCAGTCGTTCAAAAAGTAGTTACCTGACCGAGTAGAAGCGTTTTTGATAAATAGTGGAAATAACTATTGAAATTCACAAAGCTGGTTTCTGCTGTTGAAATATGTTGTTTAGGACATGATTCTTCACAATTGATGTCAAAGTCAGATTAATCCAGCCACAGATTCAAAAAATATAGCCATTCGTAAAAAACTGTTTATCTCACCGAGTTGAAGCGTTTTTGATAAAGAGTGGAAATAACGAATGAAATTCATCATGATGGTTTTTGCTATTGAAATATGTTGTTTAGGACATGATTCTGCACAATATATGTCAAATTAAGTGTAATGCAGCGAAAAGGTTCAAAAGATATAGCCATATGTTCAAAACGTGCTTTTCTGACCCAGTTGAAGCGTTTTTTATATAGTGGAAATAACTAATGAAGTTCATCAAGATGGTTTTTGCTGATGAAATATGTTGTTTAGGACATGATTCTGCACAATATATGTCAACTTAAGTGATATCCAGCCAAAGGTTCAAAAGATATAGCCATTCGTACAAAAATGGCTTATCTCACTGAGTTGAAGCGTTTTTGATACAGAGAGGAAATAACTAATGAAATTCAACAAGCTAGTTTTTGCTATTGAAATATGTTGTTTAGGACAGGATTATGCACAATATATGTCAACTTCAGTGAAATCCAGCCAAAGGTTCAAAAGATATAGCCATTCGTTCAACAAGTGCTTATATAGCCGAGTTGAAGCGTTTTTGATACGGACTGGAAATAACTAATGAAATTCTTCAAGATGGTTTCTGCTATTGAACTATGTTTTTTAGGTTATGATTCTGCACAATATACGTCAAATTAAGTGTGATCTAGCCACAAGTTTAAAAGATATAGCCATTCGTACAAAAACGGCTTATCTCACCGAGTTGAAGCATTTTTGGTACAGAGTGGAAATAACCAATGAAATTCATCAAGATGGTTTTTGCTATTGAAATATGTTGTTTAGGGTATAATTCTGCACAATATATGTCAAATTTTGTGAAATCCAGCCAAAGGTTCAAAAGATATAGCCATTCGTTCAAAAAGTGCTTATCTCACCGAGTTGAAGCGTTTTTGATCGGACTGGAAATAAGTAATGAAATTCATCAAGCTGGTTTCTGATATTGAAGTATGTTGTTTAGGATATGATTCTGCACAATATATGTCAAATTAAGTGTAATCCAGCCACAAATTCAAAAGATGTAGCCATTTGTACAAAAACGGGTTATCTCACCGAGTTGAAGGGTTTTTCATACAGAGTGGAAATAACTAATGAAATTCATCAAGATGGTTTTTGCTGTTGAACTATGTTTTTTAGGACATGATTCTGCGCAATATATGTCAACTCCAGTGTAATCCAGCCACAGTTTCAAAAGTTATAGCCATTCGTTCAAAAAGTGCTTATCTCACCAAGTTGAAGCGTTTTTGATACAGAGTGGAAATAACGAATGAAAATCATCAAGATAGTTTTTGCTATTGAAATATGTCGTTTAGGACATGATTCTGCACAATATATGTCAACTTCAGTGAAATCCAGCCAAAGGTTCAAAAGATATAGCCATTCGTTCAAAAAGTGCTTATCTCACCGAGTTGAAGCGTTTTTGATACAGAGTGGAAATAACTAATGAAATTCATCAAACTGATTCCTGCCATTGAATTATGTTTTTTAGGACATGATTCTGGACAATATATGTCAACTTCAGTGAAATCCAGCCAAAGGTTCAAAAGCTATAGCCACTCGATCAAAAATTGCTTATCTCACCGAGTTGAAGCGTTATTGATACAGACTGGAAATAACCAATGAAATTCATCAAGCTCGTTTCTGCTATTGAAATATGTTGTTTAGGGTATGATTCTGCACAATATATGTCAAATTCTGTGTAATCCAGCCAAAAGTTCAAAAGATATAGACATTCGTTCAAAAAGTTCTTATGTCACCGAGTTTAAGCATTTTTGATAAATAGTGGAAATAACTAAAGAAATTAATCAAGATGGTTCTTGCGATTGAAATATGTTGTTTAGGACATGATTCTGCACAATATATGTCAATTTCAGTGTAATCCAGCCACAAGTTCAAAAGATATAGCCATTTGTTCAAAAAGTTCTTATGTCACCGAGTTGAAGCGTTTTTGATACAGAGTGGAAATAACTAATGAAATTCATCAAACTGATTTCTGCTATTGAATTATGTTGTTTAGGACATGATTCTGCACAATATTTCAAATTCAGTGTAATCCAGCCACAGTTTATAAAGATATAGCCATTTGTACGAAAATGGCTTATCTCACCTAGTTGAAGCGTTTTTGATAAAGAGTGTAAATTACTAATGAAATTCATCAAGATGGTTTTTTGCTGTTGAAATATGTTGTTTAGGACATGATTCTGCACAATATATGTCAACTTCATTGAAATCCAGCCAAAGGTACAAAAGATATAGCCATTAGTTCAAAAAGTGCTTATCTCACCAAGTTGAAGCGTTTTTGATACGGACTGGAAATAACTAATGAAATTCATCAAGCTGGTTTTTGCTATTGAAATATGTTGTTTAGGACATGATTCTCCACAATAAAATTTCAAAATTCAGTGTATTGCAGGCACAAGTTCAAAAGATATAAACATTCGTTCAAAAAGTAGTTACCTGACCGAGTAGAAGCGTTTTTGATAAATAGTGGAAATAACTATTGAAATTCACAAAGCTGGTTTCTGCTGTTGAAATATATTGTTTAGGACACGAATCTGCACAATATATGTCAAATTAAGTGTAATCCAGCCCCATATTCAAAAGATATAGCTATTTATTCAAAAACGTGTTATCTCACCGAGTTGAAGCGTTTTTGATAATGAGTGGAAATAACGAATGAAATTCATCAAGATGTTTTTTGCTATTGAAATATGTTGTTTAGGACATGATTCTGCACAATATATGTCAACTTCAGTGTAATCCAGACAAAAGTTCAAAAGATATAGCCATTCGTTCAAAAAGTGCTTATTTCACCGAGTTCAAGCATTTTTGATACAGACTGGAAATAACCAATGAAATTCACAAAGCTGGTTTCCGCTGTTGAAATATGTTGTTTCGGACATGATTCTGCACAATATATGTCAAATTCTGTGTAATCCAGCCAAAAGTTCAAAAGATATAGACATTCGTTCAAAAAGTTCTTATGTCACCGAGTTGAAGCGTTTTTGATAAATAGTGGAAATAACTAAAGAAATTAATCAAGATGGTTTTTGCGATTGAAATATGTTGTTTAGGACATGATTCTGCACAATATATGTCAATTTCAGTGTAATCCAGCCACAAGTTCAAAAGATATAGCCATTTGTTCAAAAAGTTCTTATGTCACCGAGTTGAAGCGTTTTTGATACAGAGTGGAAATAACCAATGAAATTCATCAAGCTCGTTTCTGCTATTGAAATATGTTGTTTAGGGTATGATTCTGCACAATATATGTCAAATTCTGTGTAATCCAGCCAAAAGTTCAAAAGATATAGACATTCGTTCAAAAAGTTCTTATGTCACCGAGTTGAAGCGTTTTTGATAAATAGTGGAAATAACTAAAGAAATTAATCAAGATGGTTCTTGCGATTGAAATATGTTGTTTAGGACATGATTCTGCACAATATATGTCAATTTCAGTGTAATCCAGCCACAAGTTCAAAAGATATAGCCATTTGTTCAAAAAGTTCTTATGTCACCGAGTTGAAGCGTTTTTGATACAGAGTGGAAATAACTAATGAAATTCATCAAACTGATTTCTGCTATTGAATTATGTTGTTTAGGACATGATTCTGCACAATATTTCAAATTCAGTGTAATCCAGCCACAGTTTATAAAGATATAGCCATTTGTACGAAAATGGCTTATCTCACCTAGTTGAAGCGTTTTTGATAAAGAGTGTAAATTACTAATGAAATTCATCAAGATGGTTTTTTGCTGTTGAAATATGTTGTTTAGGACAAGATTCTGCACAATATATGTCAACTTCATTGAAATCCAGCCAAAGGTACAAAAGATATAGCCATTAGTTCAAAAAGTGCTTATCTCACCAAGTTGAAGCGTTTTTGATACGGACTGGAAATAACTAATGAAATTCATCAAGCTGGTTTTTGCTATTGAAATATGTTGTTTAGGACATGATTCTCCACAATAAAATTTCAAAATTCAGTGTATTGCAGGCACAAGTTCAAAAGATATAAACATTCGTTCAAAAAGTAGTTACCTGACCGAGTAGAAGCGTTTTTGATAAATAGTGGAAATAACTATTGAAATTCACAAAGCTGGTTTCTGCTGTTGAAATATATTGTTTAGGACACGAATCTGCACAATATATGTCAAATTAAGTGTAATCCAGCCCCATATTCAAAAGATATAGCTATTTATTCAAAAACTTGTTATCTCACCGAGTTGAAGCGTTTTTGATAATGAGTGGAAATAACGAATGAAATTCATCAAGATGTTTTTTGCTATTGAAATATGTTGTTTAGGACATGATTCTGCACAATATATGTCAACTTCAGTGTAATCCAGACAAAAGTTCAAAAGATATAGCCATTCGTTCAAAAAGTGCTTATTTCACCGAGTTCAAGCATTTTTGATACAGACTGGAAATAACCATTGAAATTCACAAAGCTGGTTTCCGCTGTTGAAATATGTTGTTTCGGACATGATTCTGCACAATATATGTCAAATTCTGTGTAATCCAGCCAAAAGTTCAAAAGATATAGACATTCGTTCAAAAAGTTCTTATGTCACCGAGTTGAAGCGTTTTTGATAAATAGTGGAAATAACTAAAGAAATTAATCAAGATGGTTTTTGCGATTGAAATATGTTGTTTAGGACATGATTCTGCACAATATATGTCAATTTCAGTGTAATCCAGCCACAAGTTCAAAAGATATAGCCATTTGTTCAAAAAGTTCTTATGTCACCGAGTTGAAGCGTTTTTGATACAGAGTGGAAATAACCAATGAAATTCATCAAGCTCGTTTCTGCTATTGAAATATGTTGTTTAGGGTATGATTCTGCACACTATATGTCAAATTCTGTGTAATCCAGCCAAAAGTTCAAAAGATATAGACATTCGTTCAAAAAGTTCTTATGTCACCGAGTTGAAGCGTTTTTGATAAATAGTGGAAATAACTAAAGAAATTAATCAAGATGGTTCTTGCGATTGAAATATGTTGTTTAGGACATGATTCTGCACAATATATGTCAATTTCAGTGTAATCCAGCCACAAGTTCAAAAGATATAGCCATTTGTTCAAAAAGTTCTTATGTCACCGAGTTGAAGCGTTTTTGATACAGAGTGGAAATAACTAATGAAATTCATCAAACTGATTTCTGCTATTGAATTATGTTGTTTAGGACATGATTCTGCACAATATTTCAAATTCAGTGTAATCCAGCCACAGTTTATAAAGATATAGCCATTTGTACGAAAATGGCTTATCTCACCTAGTTGAAGCGTTTTTGATAAAGAGTGTAAATTACTAATGAAATTCATCAAGATGGTTTTTTGCTGTTGAAATATGTTGTTTAGGACATGATTCTGCACAATATATGTCAACTTCATTGAAATCCAGCCAAAGGTACAAAAGATATAGCCATTAGTTCAAAAAGTGCTTATCTCACCAAGTTGAAGCGTTTTTGATACGGACTGGAAATAACTAATGAAATTCATCAAGCTGGTTTTTGCTATTGAAATATGTTGTTTAGGACATGATTCTCCACAATAAAATTTCAAAATTCAGTGTATTGCAGGCACAAGTTCAAAAGATATAAACATTCGTTCAAAAAGTAGTTACCTGACCGAGTAGAAGCGTTTTTGATAAATAGTGGAAATAACTATTGAAATTCACAAAGCTGGTTTCTGCTGTTGAAATATATTGTTTAGGACACGAATCTGCACAATATATGTCAAATTAAGTGTAATCCAGCCCCATATTCAAAAGATATAGCTATTTATTCAAAAACTTGTTACCTCACCGAGTTGAAGCGTTTTTGATAATGAGTGGAAATAACGAATGAAATTCATCAAGATGTTTTTTGCTATTGAAATATGTTGTTTAGGACATGATTCTGCACAATATATGTCAACTTCAGTGTAATCCAGACAAAAGTTCAAAAGATATAGCCATTCGTTCAAAAAGTGCTTATTTCACCGAGTTCAAGCATTTTTGATACAGACTGGAAATAACCATTGAAATTCACAAAGCTGGTTTCCGCTGTTGAAATATGTTGTTTCGGACATGATTCTGCACAATATATGTCAAATTCTGTGTAATCCAGCCAAAAGTTCAAAAGATATAGACATTCGTTCAAAAAGTTCTTATGTCACCGAGTTGAAGCGTTTTTGATAAATAGTGGAAATAACTAAAGAAATTAATCAAGATGGTTTTTGCGATTGAAATATGTTGTTTAGGACATGATTCTGCACAATATATGTCAATTTCAGTGTAATCCAGCCACAAGTTCAAAAGATATAGCCATTTGGTTCAAAAAGTTCTTATGTCACCGAGTTGAAGCGTTTTTGATACAGAGTGGAAATAACCAATGAAATTCATCAAGCTCGTTTCTGCTATTGAAATATGTTGTTTAGGGTATGATTCTGCACAATATATGTCAAATTCTGTGTAATCCAGCCAAAAGTTCAAAAGATATAGACATTCGTTCAAAAAGTTCTTATGTCACCGAGTTGAAGCGTTTTTGATAAATAGTGGAAATAACTAAAGAAGTTAATCAAGATGGTTCTTGCGATTGAAATATGTTGTTTAGGACATGATTCTGCACAATATATGTCAATTTCAGTGTAATCCAGCCACAAGTTCAAAAGATATAGCCATTTGTTCAAAAAGTTCTTATGTCACCGAGTTGAAGCGTTTTTGATACAGAGTGGAAATAACTAATGAAATTCATCAAACTGATTTCTGCTATTGAATTATGTTGTTTAGGACATGATTCTGCACAATATTTCAAATTCAGTGTAATCCAGCCACAGTTTATAAAGATATAGCCATTTGTACGAAAATGGCTTATCTCACCTAGTTGAAGCGTTTTTGATAAAGAGTGTAAATTACTAATGAAATTCATCAAGATGGTTTTTTGCTGTTGAAATATGTTGTTTAGGACAAGATTCTGCACAATATATGTCAACTTCATTGAAATCCAGCCAAAGGTACAAAAGATATAGCCATTAGTTCAAAAAGTGCTTATCTCACCAAGTTGAAGCGTTTTTGATACGGACTGGAAATAACTAATGAAATTCATCAAGCTGGTTTTTGCTATTGAAATATGTTGTTTAGGACATGATTCTCCACAATAAAATTTCAAAATTCAGTGTATTGCAGGCACAAGTTCAAAAGATATAAACATTCGTTCAAAAAGTAGTTACCTGACCGAGTAGAAGCGTTTTTGATAAATAGTGGAAATAACTATTGAAATTCACAAAGCTGGTTTCTGCTGTTGAAATATATTGTTTAGGACACGAATCTGCACAATATATGTCAAATTAAGTGTAATCCAGCCCCATATTCAAAAGATATAGCTATTTATTCAAAAACTTGTTATCTCACCGAGTTGAAGCGTTTTTGATAATGAGTGGAAATAACGAATGAAATTCATCAAGATGTTTTTTGCTATTGAAATATGTTGTTTAGGACATGATTCTGCACAATATATGTCAACTTCAGTGTAATCCAGACAAAAGTTCAAAAGATATAGCCATTCGTTCAAAAAGTGCTTATTTCACCGAGTTCAAGCATTTTTGATACAGACTGGAAATAACCATTGAAATTCACAAAGCTGGTTTCCGCTGTTGAAATATGTTGTTTCGGACATGATTCTGCACAATATATGTCAAATTCTGTGTAATCCAGCCAAAAGTTCAAAAGATATAGACATTCGTTCAAAAAGTTCTTATGTCACCGAGTTGAAGCGTTTTTGATAAATAGTGGAAATAACTAAAGAAATTAATCAAGATGGTTTTTGCGATTGAAATATGTTGTTTAGGACATGATTCTGCACAATATATGTCAATTTCAGTGTAATCCAGCCACAAGTTCAAAAGATATAGCCATTTGTTCAAAAAGTTCTTATGTCACCGAGTTGAAGCGTTTTTGATACAGAGTGGAAATAACCAATGAAATTCATCAAGCTCGTTTCTGCTATTGAAATATGTTGTTTAGGGTATGATTCTGCACAATATATGTCAAATTCTGTGTAATCCAGCCAAAAGTTCAAAAGATATAGACATTCGTTCAAAAAGTTCTTATGTCACCGAGTTGAAGCGTTTTTGATAAATAGTGGAAATAACTAAAGAAATTAATCAAGATGGTTCTTGCGATTGAAATATGTTGTTTAGGACATGATTCTGCACAATATATGTCAATTTCAGTGTAATCCAGCCACAAGTTCAAAAGATATAGCCATTTGTTCAAAAAGTTCTTATGTCACCGAGTTGAAGCGTTTTTGATACAGAGTGGAAATAACTAATGAAATTCATCAAACTGATTTCTGCTATTGAATTATGTTGTTTAGGACATGATTCTGCACAATATTTCAAATTCAGTGTAATCCAGCCACAGTTTATAAAGATATAGCCATTTGTACGAAAATTGCTTATCTCACCTAGTTGAAGCGTTTTTGATAAAGAGTGTAAATTACTGATGAAATTCATCAAGATGGTTTTTTGCTGTTGAAATATGTTGTTTAGGACATGATTCTGCACAATATATGTCAACTTCATTGAAATCCAGCCAAAGGTACAAAAGATATAGCCATTAGTTCAAAAAGTGCTTATCTCACCAAGTTGAAGCGTTTTTGATACGGACTGGAAATAACTAATGAAATTCATCAAGCTGGTTTTTGCTATTGAAATATGTTGTTTAGGACATGATTCTCCACAATAAAATTTCAAAATTCAGTGTATTGCAGGCACAAGTTCAAAAGATATAAACATTCGTTCAAAAAGTAGTTACCTGACCGAGTAGAAGCGTTTTTGATAAATAGTGGAAATAACTATTGAAATTCACAAAGCTGGTTTCTGCTGTTGAAATATATTGTTTAGGACACGAATCTGCACAATATATGTCAAATTAAGTGTAATCCAGCCCCATATTCAAAAGATATAGCTATTTATTCAAAAACGTGTTATCTCACCGAGTTGAAGCGTTTTTGATAATGAGTGGAAATAACGAATGAAATTCATCAAGATGTTTTTTGCTATTGAAATATGTTGTTTAGGACATGATTCTGCACAATATATGTCAACTTCAGTGTAATCCAGACAAAAGTTCAAAAGATATAGCCATTCGTTCAAAAAGTGCTTATTTCACCGAGTTCAAGCATTTTTGATACAGACTGGAAATAACCATTGAAATTCACAAAGCTGGTTTCCGCTGTTGAAATATGTTGTTTCGGACATGATTCTGCACAATATATGTCAAATTCTGTGTAATCCAGCCAAAAGTTCAAAAGATATAGACATTCGTTCAAAAAGTTCTTATGTCACCGAGTTGAAGCGTTTTTGATAAATAGTGGAAATAACTAAAGAAATTAATCAAGATGGTTTTTGCGATTGAAATATGTTGTTTAGGACATGATTCTGCACAATATATGTCAATTTCAGTGTAATCCAGCCACAAGTTCAAAAGACATAGCCCTTTGTTCAAAAAGTTCTTATGTCACCGAGTTGAAGCGTTTTTGATACAGAGTGGAAATAACTAATGAAATTCATCAAACTGATTTCTGCTATTGAATTATGTTGTTTAGGACATGATTCTGCACAATATTTCAAATTCAGTGTAATCCAGCCACAGTTTATAAAGATATAGCCATTTGTACGAAAATGGCTTATCTCACCTAGTTGAAGCGTTTTTGATAAAGAGTGTAAATTACTAATGAAATTCATCAAGATGGTTTTTTGCTGTTGAAATATGTTGTTTAGGACATGATTCTGCACAATATATGTCAACTTCAGTGAAATCCAGCCAAAGGTACAAAAGATATAGCCATTCGTTCAAAAAGTGCTTATCTCACCAAGTTGAAGCGTTTTTGATACGGACTGGAAATAACTAATGAAATTCATCAAGCTGGTTTTTGCTATTGAAATATGTTGTTTAGGACATGATTCTCCACAATAAAATTTCAAAATTCAGTGTATTGCAGGCACAAGTTCAAAAGATATAGCCATTCGTTCAAAAAGTAGTTACCTGACCGAGTAGAAGCGTTTTTGATAAATAGTGGAAATAACTATTGAAATTCACAAAGCTGGTTTCTGCTGTTGAAATATATTGTTTAGGACACGAATCTGCACAATATATGTCAAATTAAGTGTAATCCAGCCACATATTCAAAAGATATAGCTATTTATTCAAAAACTTGTTATCTCACCGAGTTGAAGCGTTTTTGATAATGAGTGGAAATAACGAATGAAATTCATCAAGATGTTTTTTGCTATTGAAATATGTTGTTTAGGACATGATTCTGCATAATATATGTCAACTTCAGTGAAATCCAGCCAAAATTTCAAAAGATATAGCGATTCGTTCAGAAAGTGCTTATCTCACCGAGTTCAAGCGTTTTTGATACAGACTGGAAATAACTAATTAAATTCATCAAGCTCGTTTCTGCTATTGAAATATGTTGTTTAGGGTATGATTCTGCACAATATATGTCAAATTCAGTGTAATCTAGCCCAAAGTTTAAAAGATGTAGCCATTTGTTCCAAAAGTTCTTATGTCACCGAGTTGAAGAGGTTTTGAAAAATAGTGGAAATAACAAATGAAATTCATCAAGATGGTTTTTGCGATTGAAATATGTCGTTTAGGACATGATTCTGCACAATATATGTAAACTTCAGTGAAATTCAGCCACAGGTTCAAAAGATATAGCCATTCGTTCAAAAAGTTCTTATGTCACCGAGTTGAAGCGTTTTTGATACAGAGAGGAAATAACTAATGAAATTCATCAAACTGATTCCTGCTATTGAATTATGTTGTTTAGGACATGATTCTGCACAATATATGTCAACTTCAGTGAAATTCAGCCACAGGTTCAAAAGATATAGCCATTCGTTCAAAAAGTTCTTATGTCACCGAGTTGAAGCGTTTTTGATACAGAGAGGAAATAACTAATGAAATTCATCAAAGTGATTCCTGCTATTGAATTATGTTGTTTAGGACATGATTCTGCACAATATTTCAAATTCAGTGTAATCCAGCCACAGTTTATGAAGATATAGCCATTTTTACGAAAATGGCTTATCTCACCGAGTTGAAGCTTTTTTGATACGGACTGGAAATAACTCATGAAATTCATGAAGCTGGTTTCTGCTATTGAACTATGTTATTTGGGACATGATTCTGCATAATATATGTCAAATTCAGTGTAGTCCAGCAAAAAGTTCAAAAGATATAGCCATTCGTTCAAAAATTGGTCATCTCACCGAGTTAAAGCGTTTTTGATACGGACTGGAAATAAATAATGAAATTAATCAAGCTGGTTTTTGCTATTGAAATATGTTGTTTAGGACATGATTCTCCACAATAAAATGTCAAATTCAGTGTATTGCAGGCACAAGTTCAAAAGATATAGCCAGTCGTTCAAAAAGTAGTTACCTGACCGAGTAGAAGCGTTTTTGATAAATAGTGGAAATAACTATTGAAATTCACAAAGCTGGTTTCTGCTGTTGAAATATGTTGTTTAGGACATGATTCTTCACAACTGATGTCAAAGTCAGATTAATCCAGCCACAGATTCAAAAAATATAGCCATTCGTAAAAAACTGTTTATCTCACCGAGTTGAAGCGTTTTTGATAGAGTGGAAATAACGAATGAAATTCATCATGATGGTTTTTGCTATTGAAATATGTTGTTTAGGACATGATTCTGCACAATATATGTCAAATTAAGTGTAATGCAGCAAAAAGGTTCAAAAGATATAGCCATTTGTTCAAAACGTGCTTTTCTGACCCAGTTGAAGCGTTTTTTATATAGTGGAAATAACTAATGAAGTTCATCAAGATGGTTTTTGCTGATGAAATATGTTGTTTAGGACATGATTCTGCACAATATATGTCAACTTAAGTGATATCCAGCCAAAGGTTCAAAAGATATAGCCATTCGTACAAAAATGGCTTATCTCACTGAGTTGAAACGTTTTTGATACAGAGAGGAAATAACCAATGAAATTCATCAAGCTAGTTTTTGCTATTGAAATATGTTGTTTAGGACAGGATTCTGCACAATATATGTCAACTTCAGTGAAATCCAGCCAAAGGTTCAAAAGATATAGCCATTCGTTCAACAAGTGCTTATATAGCCGAGTTGAAGCGTTTTTGAGAAATAGTGGAAATAACTAATGAAATTCATCAAGATGGTTTTTGCGATTGAAATATGTTGTTTAGGACATGATTCTGCACAATATATGTCAACTTTAGTGAAATTCAGCCAAAGGTTCAAAAGATATAGCCATTCGTTCAAAAAGTGCTTATCTCCCCGAGTTGAAGCATTTTTGATCGGACTGGAAATAAGTAATGAAATTCATCAAGCTGGTTTCTGATGTTGAAGTATGTTGTTTAGGATATGATTCTGCACAATATATGTCAAATTAAGTGTAATCCAGCCACAAATTCAAAAGATGTAGCCATTTGTACAAAAACGGGTTATCTCACCGAGTTGAAGGGTTTTTCATACAGAGTGGAAATAACTAATGAAATTCATCAAGATGGTTTTTGCTGTTGAACTATGTTTTTTAGGACATGATTCTGCGCAATATATGTCAACTCCAGTGTAATCCAGCCACAGTTTCAAAAGTTATAGCCATTCGTTCAAAAAGTGCTTATCTCACCAAGTTGAAGCGTTTTTGATACAGAGTGGAAATAACGAATGAAAATCATCGAGATAGTTTTTGCTATTGAAATATGTCGTTTAGGACATGATTCTGCACAATATATGTCAACTTCAGTGAAATCCAGCCAAAGGTTCAAAAGATACAGCCATTCGTTCAGAAAGTGCTTATCTTACAGAGTTAAAGCGTTTTTAATACCGACTGGAAATAACTAATGAAATTCATCAAGCTGGTTTTTGCTATTGAAATATGTTGTTTAGGACATGATTCTCCACAATAAAATGTCAAATTCAGTGTATTGCAGGCACATGTTCAAAAGATATAGCCATTCGTTCAAAAAGTAGTTATCTGACCGAGTTGAAGCGCTTTTGATAAATAGTGGAAATAACTATTGAAATTCACAAAGCTGGTTTCCGCTGTTGAAATATGTTGTTTAGGACATGATTCTGCACAATATATGTCAAATTAAGTGTAACCCAGCAAAAAGGCTCAAAAGATATAGCCATTTGTTCAAAAAGTGCTTTTCTGACCGAGTTGAAGCGTTTTTGATAATGACTGGAAATAACGAATGAAATTCATCAAGATGGTTTTTGCTATTGAAATATGTTGTACAGGACATGATTCTGCACAATATATGTCAAATTAAGTGTAATCCAGCAAAAAGGTTCAAAAGATATAGCCATTCGTACGAAAATGGCTTATCTCACCTAGTTGAAGCGTTTTTGATAAAGAGTGGAAATTACTAATGAAATTCATCAAGATGGTTTTTTGCTGTTGAAATATGTTGTTTAGGACATGATTCTGCACAATATATGTCAACTTCAGTGAAATCCAGCCAAAGGTACAAAAGATATAGCCATTCGTTCAAAAAGTGCTTATCTCACCAAGTTGAAGCGTTTTTGATACGGACTGGAAATAACTAATGAAATTCATCAAGCTGGTTTTTGCTATTGAAATATGTTGTTTAGGACATGATTCTCCACAATAAAATTTCAAAATTCAGTGTATTGCAGGCACAAGTTCAAAAGATATAGCCATTCGTTCAAAAAGTAGTTACCTGACCGAGTAGCAGCGTTTTTGATAAATAGTGGAAATAACTATTGAAATTCAGAAAACTGGTTTCTGCTGTTGAAATGTATTGTTTAGGACATGAATCTGCACAATATATGTCAAATTAAGTGTAATCCAGCCCCATATTCAAAAGATATAGCTATTTATTCAAAAACTTGTTATCTAACCGAGTTGAAGCGTTTTTGATAATGAGTGGAAATAACGAATGAAATTCATCAAGATGTTTTTTGCTATTGAAATATGTTGTTTAGGACATGATTCTGCACAATATATGTCAACTTCAGTGTAATCCAGACACAAGTTCAAAAGATATAGCCATTCGTTCAAAAAGTGCTTATTTCACCGAGTTGAAGCATTTTTGATACAGACTGGAAATAACTAATGAAAATCATCAAGCTGGTTTCTGGTATTGAATTATGTTGTTTAGGACATGATTCTGCATAATATATGTCAACTTCAGTGAAATCCAGCCAAAATTTCAAAAGATAAAGCGATTCGTTCAGAAAGTGCTTATCTCACCGAGTTAAAACGTTTTTGATACAGACTGGAAATAACTAATTAAATTCATCAAGCTCGTTTCTGCTATTGAAATATGTTGTTAAGGGTATGATTCTGCACATTATATGTCAAATTCAGTGTAATCTAGCCAAAAGTTTAAAAGATGTAGCCTTTTTTTCAAAAAGTTCTTATGTCACCGAGTTGAAGAGTTTTTGAAAAATAGTGGAAATAACTAATGAAATTCATCAAGATGGTTTTTGCGATTGAAATATGTTGTTTAGGACATGATTCTGCACAATATATGTCAACTTCAGTGAAATCCAGCAAAAAGGTTCAAAAGATATAGCCATTCGTTCAAAAAGTTCTTATGTCACCGAGTTGAAGCATTTTTGATACAGAGAGGAAATAACTAATGAAATTCATCAAACTGATTCCTGCTATTGAATTATGTTGTTTAGGACATGATTCTGCACAATATATGTCAACTTCAGTGAAATTCAGCCACAGGTTCAAAAGATATAGCCATTCGTTCAAAAAGTTCTTATGTCACCGAGTTGAAGCGTTTTTGATACAGAGAGGAAATAACTAATGAAATTCATCAAACTGATTCCTGCTATTGAATTATGTTGTTTAGGACATGATTCTGCACAATATTTCAAATTCAGTGTAATCCAGCCACAGTTTATGAAGATATAGCCATTTTTACGAAAATGGCTTATCTCACCGAGTTGAAGCTTTTTTGATACGGACTGGAAATAACTCATGAAATTCATCAAGCTGGTTTCTGCTATTGAACTATGTTATTTGGGACATGATTCTGCATAATATATGTCAAATTCAGTGTAGTCCAGCCAAAAGTTCAAAAGATATAGCCATTCATTCAAAAATTGGTCATCTCACCGAGTTAAAGCGTTTTTGATACGGACTGGAAATAAATAATGAAATTAATAAAGCTGGTTTTTGCTATTGAAATATGTTGTTTAGGACATGATTCTCCACAATAAAATGTCAAATTCAGTGTATTGCAGGCACAAGTTCAAAAGATATCGCCAGTCGTTCAAAAAGTGCTGATCTCACCGAGTTGAAGCGTTTTTTATACGGACTGGAAATAACTATTGAAATTCATCAAGATGGTTTCTGATATTGAACTATGTTGTTTAGGATATGATTCTGCACAATTTACGTCAAAATAAGTGTAATCCAGCCACAAGTTTAAAAGATATAGCCATTCGTACAAAAAGGGCTTATCTCACCGAGTTGAAAGGTTTTTCATACAGAGCGGAAATAACTCATGAAATTGATCAAGCTAGTTTCCGCTATTAAAGAATGTTGTTTAGGACATGATTCTCCACAATAAAATGTCAAATTCAGTGTATTGCAGGCACATGTTCAAAAGATATAGCCATTCGTTCAAAAAGTGCTTATCTCACTGAGTTGAAGCATTTTTGATCGGACTGGAAATAACTAATGAAATTCATCAAGCTGGTTTCTGCTATTGAACTATGTTGTTTAGGACATGATTCTGCGCAATATATGTCAACTTAAGTGTAATCCAGTCGCAGTTTCAAAAGATATAGCGATTCGCACAAAAAGTGCTTTTCTCACCGAGTTGAAGCGTTTTTCATACAGAGTGGAAATAACTCATGAAATTCATCAAGCTGGTTTTCTGCCATTGAACTATGTTGTTTAGGACATGATTTTGCACAATATATGTCAAATTAAGAGTAATCCAGCCAAAAGTTCAAAAGATATATCCATTCGTTCAAAAATTGGTCATCTGACCGAGTTGAATACGTTTTTGATACAGAGTTGAAATAACTAATGAAATTCATCAAGATGGTTTTTTGCTATTGAAATATGTTGTTTAGGACATAATTCTGCACAATATATGTCAAATTCAGTGGAATCCAGCCACAAGTTCAAAAGATATAGCCATTCGTTCAAAAAGTTCTTATCTCAACGAGTTGAAGCGTTTTTGATACAGAGTGGAAATAAGTAATGAAATTCATTAAACTGATTTCTGCTATTGAATTATGTTATTTAGGACATTATTCTGCACCATATTTCAAATTCGCTGTAATCCAGCCACAGTTTATAAAGATATAGCCATTCGTACGAAAATGGCTTATCTCACCGAGTTGAAGCGTTTTTGATACGGACTGGAAACAACTAATGAAAGTCATCAAGCTGGTTGATGTTATTGAAATTTTTTGTTTAGGGCATGATTCTGCACAATATATGTCAACTTCAGTGAAATCCAGCCAAATGTTCAAAAGATATAGTCATTCGTTCAGAACGTGCTTATTTAACCGAGTTGAATACGTTTATGATACAGAGTTGAAATAACTAATGAAATTCATCAAGCTAGTTTCTGCTATTGAAATATGTTTTTTAGGACATGATTCTGCACAATATATGTCAAATTCAGTGTAATCCAGTCAGAAGTTCAAAAGATATAGCCATTCGTTCAAAAATTGGTTATCTCACCGAGTTGAAGCGCTTTTGGTACAGAGTGGAAATAACTGATGAAATTCATCAAGCTGGTTTCTGCTATTGGAATATGTTGTTTAGGACATGATTCTGCACAATATTTCAAATTCAGTGTAATCCAGCCACAGTTTCAAAAGATATAGCCATTCGTACGAAAATGGCTTATCTCACCGATTTGAATTGTTTTTGATACGGAGTGGAATTAACTAATGAAATTCATCAAGATGGTTTTTGCTGCCTAACTATGTTGTTTAGTTTATGATTCTGCGCAATATATGTCAACTCCAGTGTAATCCAGCCACAGTTTCAAAAGTTATAGCCATTCGTTCAAAAAGTGCTTATCTCACCAAGTTGAAGCGTTTTTGATTTAGAATGGAAATAAGTAATGAAAATCATGAAGATAGTTTTTGCTCTTGAAATGTGTTGTTTAGGACATGATTCTGCACAATATTTGTCAACTCCAGTGTAATCCAGCCACAGTTTCAAAAGATATAGACATTCGTACAAAAAGTGCTTTCTCTCACTGAGTTGAAGGGTTTTTCATACAGAGTGGAAATAACTCATGAAATTCATCAAGCTGGTTTATGCTATTGAAGAATGTTCTTTAGGACATGATTCTGCACAATATATGTCAAATTAAGTGTAATCCAGTCGCAGTTTCAAAAGATATAGCGATTCGTACAAAAAGTGCTTTTCTCACCGAGTTGAAGCGTTTTTCATACAGAGTGGAAATAACTCATGAAATTCATCAAGCTGGTTTTCTGCCATTGAACTATGTTGTTTAGGACATGATTTTGCACAATATATGTCAAATTAAGAGTAATCCAGCCACAAGTTCAAAAGATATATCCATTCGTTCAAAAATTGGTCATCTGACCGAGTTGAATACGTTTTTGATACAGAGTTGAAATAACTAATGAAATTCATCAAGATGGTTTTTTGCTATTGAAATATGTTGTTTAGGACATAATTCTGCACAATATATGTCAAATTCAGTGGAATCCAGCCACAAGTTAAAAGATATAGCCATTCGTTCAAAAAGTTCTTATCTCAACGAGTTGAAGCGTTTTTGATACAGAGTGGAAATAAGTAATGAAATTCATTAAACTGATTTCTGCTATTGAATTATGTTATTTAGGACATTATTCTGCACCATATTTCAAATTCGCTGTAATCCAGCCACAGTTTATAAAGATATAGCCATTCGTACGAAAATGGCTTATCTCACCGAGTTGAAGCGTTTTTGATACAGAGTGGAAATAACTAATGAAATTTCACAATATTGTTTTTTGCTGTTGAAATATGTTGTTTAGGACATGATTCTGCACTATGTATGTCAACTTTAGTGAAATCCAGCAACAGGTTAAAAAGATATAGCCATTCGTTCAAAAAGTGCTTATCTCACCGAGTTGAAGCGTTTTAAATACGGACTGGAAATAACTAATGAAATTCATCATGCTGGTTTCTTCTATTGAACTATGTTGTTTAGGACAAGATTCTGTACAATATATGTCAAATTCAGTGTAATCCAGCCACAAGATCAAAAGATATAGCCATTCGAACAAAAACGGCTTATCTCACGAGATGAATCATTTTTGATAAAGAGTGGAAATAACTAATGATATTCATCAAGATGGTTTTTGCTATTGAAATATGTTGTTTAGGACATCAATTTGCACAATATATTTCAACTTCAGTGAAATCCAGCCACACGTTCAAAAGATATAGCCCTTCGTTCAAAAAGTGCTTATCTCACCGAGTTGAAGCGTTTTTGATACGGACTGGAAACAACTAATGAAAGTCATCAAGCTGGTTGATGTTATTGAAATTTTTTGTTTAGGGCATGATTCTGCACAATATATGTCAACATCAGTGAAATCCAGCCAAAGGTTCAAAAGATATAGCCATTCGTTCAGAACGTGCTTATTTAACCGAGTTGAATACGTTTATGATACAGAGTTGAAATAACTAATGAAATTCATCAAGCTAGTTTCTGCTATTGAAATATGTTTTTTAGGACATGATTCTGCACAATATATGTCAAATTCAGTGTAATCCAGTCAGAAGTTCAAAAGATATAGCCATTCGTTCAAAAATTGGTTATCTCACCGAGTTGAAGCGCTTTTGGTACAGAGTGGAAATAACTGATGAAATTCATCAAGCTGGTTTCTGCTATTGGAATATGTTGTTTAGGACATGATTCTGCACAATATTTCAAATTCAGTGTAATCCAGCCACAATTTCAAAAGATATAGCCATTCGTACGAAAATGGCTTATCTCACCGAGTTGAAGCGTTTTTGATAAAGAGTGGACATAACGAATGAAATTCATCAAGATGGTTTTTGCTGTCTAACTATGTTGTTTAGTTTATGATTCTGCGCAATATATGTCAACTCCAGTGTAATCCAGCCACAGTTTCAAAAGTTATAGACATTCGTTCAAAAAGTCCTTATCTCACCAAGTTGAAGCGTTTTTTATTTAGAGTGGAAATAAGTAATGAAAATCATGAAGATAGTTTTTGCTGTTGAAATGTGTTGTTTAGGACATGATTCTGCACAATATTTGTCAACTCCAGTGTAATCCAGCCACAGTTTCAAAAGATATAGACATTCGTACAAAAAGTGCTTTCTCTCACTGAGTTGAAGGGTTTTTCATACAGAGTGGAAATAACTCATGAAATTCATCAAGCTGGTTTATGCCATTGAAGAATGTTCTTTAGGACATGATTCTGCACAATATATGTCAAATTAAGTGTAATCCAGCAACAGATTCAAAAGATATAGCCATTCGTTCAAAAAGTGCTTATCTCACCGAGTTGAAGCGTTTTTGATACAGACTGGAAATAACTAATGAAAGTCATCAAGCTGGTTTCTGGTATTGAATTATATTGTTTAGGACATGATTCTGCACAATATATGTCAACTTCAGTGAAATCCAGCCAAAGGTTCAAAAGATATAGCCATTCGTTCAGAAAGTCCTTATCTCACCGAGTTAAAGCGTTTTTGATACAGACTGGAAATAACGATTGAAATTCATCAAGCTGGTTTCTGCGATTGAATTATGTTGTTTAGGACATGATTTTGCACAATATATGTCAAATTCAGTATAATCCAGCCACAGATTCAAAAGATATAGCCATTCGTTCAAAAAGTGTTTTTCTCACCGAGTCGAAACGTTTTTGATACAGAGTGGAAATAACTAATGAAATACATCAAGCGAGTTTCTGCCAAAGAAATATGTTGTTTAGGACATGATTCTGCACAATATATGTCAAATTCAGTGTATTCTATCCACAGATTCAAAAGATATAGCCATTTTTTCAAAAACTGCTTATCTCACCGAGTTGAAGCGTTTTTGATACAGAGTGGAAATAACTTATGAAATTCATAAAGATTGTTTTTGCTATTGAAATTTGTTGTTTAGGACATGATTCTTCACAATATATGTCAACTTCAGTGAAATCCAGCCAAAGGTTCAAAAGATATAGCCATTCTTTCAAAAAGTGCTTATCTCACCGAGTTGAAGTGTTTTTGATAAAGAGTGGAAACAACTAATGAAATTCATCAAGCTGGTCTCTGCTATTGAAATATGTTGTTTAGGACGTGATCCTGCACAATATATGTCAACTTCAGTGTAATGCAGCCACGGGTTCAAAAGATATAGCCATTCATTCCAAAAGGTCTGATCTCACCGAGTAGAGGCGTTTTTGATTCGGACTGGAAATAACTAATGAAATTCATCAAGATTGTCTTTGCTATTGATATATGTTGTTTAGGACATGATTCTGCACAATATATGTCAAATTCAGTGTTATGCAGCCAGATGTTCAAAAGATATAGCCATTCGTTCAAAAAGTGCTTATCTGACCGAGTTGAAGCGTTTTTGATACAGAGTGGAAATAACTAATGAAATTCATCAAGCTGGTTTATTTCATTGCAATGTTTTTTAGGACATGAATCTGCACAATATATATCAAATTTATGTAGTTCAGCCAATGATTCAAAATATACAGCCATTCGTACAAAAACTTTTTATCTAACCGCGTTGAATACGTTTTTGATACAGACTTGAAATAACTAATGAAATTCATCAAGATTGTCTTTGCTATTGATATATGTTGTTTAGGACATGATTCTGCACAATATATGTCAAATTCAGTGTAATGCAGCCACATGTACAAAAGATATAGCCATTCGTTCAAAAAGTGCTTATCTGACCGAGTTGAAGCGTTTTTGATACAGAGTGGAAATAACTAATGAAATACATCAAGCTGGTTTATTTTATTGCAATGTTTTTTAGGACATGATTCTGCACAATATATGTCAAATTCAGTGTAATGCAGCCACAGGTTCAAAAGATATAGCTATTCGTTCAAAAAGTGCTTCTCTCACCGAGTTGAAGCGTTTTTGATACAAAGATGAAATAACTAATGAAATACATAAAGCTGGTTTCTGCCGTTGAAATATGTTGTTCAGGACATGATTCTGCACAATATATGTAAAATTAGGTGTAGTCCAGCCACAAGTAAAAAAGATATAGCCATTCGTACAAAAATTGGTTATCTCACCGAGTTGAAGTCTTTTTGAGACAGAGTGGAAAAGACTAATGAAATTCATCAAACTGATTTCTGGTATTGAATTATGTTGTTTAGGACATGATTCTGCACAATAAATATAAAATTCAGTGTAATCCAGCCACAAGTTCAATAGATATAGCCATTCGTTCAAAAATTTGTTTTCTCACCAAGTTGAATATGTTTTTGATACAGAGTTGAAATAACTAATGAAATTCATCAAACTGGCTTATGCTATTGAAATATGTTGTTTAGGACATGATGTTGCACAATATATATCAAATTCAGTGTAATCAAGCAACAGGTTCAAAAGATATAGCCATTCTTTGAAAAAGTTCTCATCTCACCAAGTTGAAGCGTTTTTGATACAGAGTGGAAATAACTAATAAAATTCTTCAAGCTGGTTTCTGCTGTTGAAATATGTTGTTTAGGACATGATTCTGCACAACATATGTCAAATTCAGTGTAATGCAGTCACATGTTCAAAAGATATAGCCATTTGTTCAAAAAGTGCTAATCTGACCGAGTTGAAGCGTTTTTGATACACAGTGGAAATAACTAATGAAATTCATCAAGATGGTTTTTGCTATTGAAATATGTTGTTTAGGACATGATTCTGCACAATATATGTCAACTTCAGTGAAATCCAGCCAAAGGTTCAAAAGATATAGCCATTCGTTCAAAAAGTGCTTATCTCACCGAGTTGAAGCGTTTTTGATAAAGAGTGGAAATAATTAAGGAAATTCATCAAGCTGGTCTCTGCTATTGAACTATGTTTTTTAGGACATGATTCTACCCAAATATGTCAAATTAAGTGTAATCCAGACACAAGTTCAAAAGATATAGCCATTCGTTCAAATCATGGTTATCTCACCGAGTTGAAGGGTTTTTGATACATAGTGGAAATAACTATTGAAATTCACAAAGCTGGTGTCCGCTGTTGAAATATGTTGTTTAGGACATGATTCTGCACAACATATGTCAAAATTTAGTGTAATCCAGCCACAGATTCAAAAGATATAGCCATTTGTTCAAAAACTGCTTATCTCACCGAGTCGAAGCGTTTTTGATACAGAGAGGGTATAACTCATGAAATTCATCAAGCTGGTTTCTGCTATTGAACTATGTTGTTTAGGACATGATTCTGCACCATATATGTCAAATTAAGTGTAATCCAGCCACACCTGCAAAAGATATAGCCATTTGTTCAAATACTGCTTATCTCATCGAGTTGAAGCGTTATTGATACACACTGGAAATGACTAATGAAATTCATCAAACTGATTTCTGGTATTGAATTACGTTGTTTAGGACATGATTCTGCACAATATATAAAAAATTCAGTGTAATCCAGCCACAAGTTCAATTGATATAGCCATTTGTTTAAAAAGTGCTTTTCTCACCAAGTTTAAGCGTTTTTGAAACATAGTGGAAATAACGATTGAAATTTACAAAGCTGGTTTCCGCTGTTGAAATATGTTGTTTAGTGCATGATTCAGAATAATATATGTCAAATTAAGTGTATTCCAGCCACAAGTTCAAAAGGTATAGCCAATCGTACAAAAATGGCTTAATTCACCGAGTTGAAGCGTTATTGATACAGACTGGAAATAACTAATGAAATTCATCAAACTGGTTTCTGCTATTGATATATGTTGTTTAGGACATGATTCTGCACAATATATGTCAACTTCAGTGAAATCCAGCCACATGTTCAAAAGATATTGCCATTCATTCCAAAAGGTCTCATCTCACCGAGTAGAAGCGTTTTTGATACAGAGTGGAAATGACTAATGAAATTAATCAAACTGATTTCTGGTATTGAAATATGTTGTTTAGGACATGATTCTGCACAATATATGTCAAATTAAGTGTAATGCAGCCAAATGTTCAAAAGATATAGCCATTCGTTCAAAAACTAGTTATCTCACCGAGTTGAAGCGTTTTTGATACAGAGTGGAAATAACTAATGAAATTCACAAAGCTGGTGTCCGCTGTTGAAATATGTTGTTTAGGAAATGATTCTGCACAACATATGTCAAAATTTAGTGTAATCCAGCCACAGATTCAAAAGATATAGCCATTTGTTCAAAAACTGCTTATCTCACCGAGTTGAAGCGTTTGTGATACAGAGAGGAAATAACTCATGAAATTCATCAAGCTGGTTTCTGCTATTGAACTATGTTGTTTAGGACATGATTCTGCACAATATATATCAAATTAAGTGTAATCCAGCCACACCTGTAAAAGATATAGCCATTTGTTTAAATACTGCTTATCTTATCGAGTTGAAGGTTTATTGATACACACTGGAAATGACTAATGAAATTCATCAAACTGATTTCTGGTATTGAATTACGATGTTTAGGACATGATTCTGCACAATATATAAAAAATTCAGTGTAATCCAGACACAAGTTCAATTGATATAGCCATTCGTTTAAAAAGTGCTTTTCTCACCAAGTTGAATCCTCTTTGGTACAGAGTTGAAATAACGAATGAAATTCATCAAAGTGGTTTCTGCTATTGATATATGTTTTTTAGGACATGATTCTGCTCAATATATGTCAAATTCAGTGTAATCTAGCCACAAGTTCAAAAGATATAGCCATTCGTTCAAAAAGTTCTTATCTCAACGAGTTTAAGCGTTTTTGAAACATAGTGGAAATAACGATTGAAATTCACAAAGCTGGTTTCCGCTGTTGAAATATGTTGTTTAGGACATGATTCTGCACAATATATGTCAAATTCAGTGTAATCCAGCAACAGTTTCAAAAGATATAGCCATTCGTTCAAAAATTGGTTATCGTACCAAGTTGAATACGTTTTTGATACAGAGTGGAAATAACTAATGAAATTCATCAAGATGGTCTTTGCTATTGAAATACGTTGCTTAGGACATAATTCTGCACAATATATGTCAAATTCAGTGTAATCCAGCCACAGATTTAAAAGATATAGCCATTCGTTCAAAAAGTTCTGATCTCACCGAGTTGAAGCGTTTTTGATACAGAGTAGAAATAACTAATAAAATCCATCAAGCTGGTTTTTGCTATTGATATATGTTGTTTAGGACATGATTCTGCACAATATATGTCAACTTCAGTGATATCCAGCCAAAGGTTCAAAAGATACAGCCTTTCGTTCAGAAAGTGCTTATCTTACCGAGTTAAAGCGTTTTTGATACAGACTGGAAATAACTATAGAAATTCATCAAGCTGGTTTCTGCTATTGAAATATGTTGTTTAGGACATGATTTTGCATAATATATGTCAAATTAAGTGTATTCCAGCCACAAGTTAAAAAGGTATAGCCAATCGTACAAAAATGGCTTAATTCACCAAGTTGAAGCGTTATTGATACAGACTGGAAATAACTAATGAAATTCATCAAGCTGGTTTTTGCTATTGAAATATGTTGTTTAGGACATGATTCTGCACAATATATGTCAAATTAAGTGTAATCCAGCAAAAAGGTTCAAAAGATATAGCCATTAGTTCAAAAACTTGTTATCTCACCGAGTTGAAGCGTTTTTGATAAAGAGTGGAAATAACGAATGACATTCATCAAGATGGTTTTTGCTATTGAAATATGTCTTTTAGGACATGATTCTGCACAATATTTGTCAAATTAAGTGTAATCCAGCAAAAAGGTTCAAAAGATATAGCCATTCGTTCAAAAATTGCTTATTTCACCGAGTTGAAGCATTTTTGATACAGACTGGAAATAACTAATGAAAGTCATCAAGCTGGTTTCTGGTATTGAATTATGTTGTTTAGGACATGATTCTGCACAATATATGTCAACTTCAGTGAAATCCAGCCAAAGGTTCAAAAAATATAGCCATTCGTTCAGAAAGTGCTTATCTCACCGAGTTAAAGCGTTTTTGATACAGACTGGAAATAACCAATGAAATTCATCAAGCTCGTTTCTGTTATTGAAATATGTTGTTTAGGGTATGATTCTGCACAATATATGTCAACTTCAGTGAAATCCAGCCAAAATTTCAAAAGATATAGCCATTCGTTCAGAAAGTGCTTATCTCACCGAGTTAAAGCGTTTTTGATACAGACTGGAAATAACCAATTAAATTCATCAAGCTCGTTTCTGCTATTGAAATATGTTGTTTAGGGTATGGTTCTGCACAATATATGTAAATTTCAGTGTAATCTAGCCAAAAGTTTAAAAGATATAGCCATTTGTTCAAAAAGTTCTTATGTCACCGAGTCGAAGAGTTTTTGATAAATAGTGGAAATAACTAATGAAATTCATCAAGATGGTTTTTGCGATTAAAAGATGTTGTTTAGGACATGATTCTGCACAATATATGTCAACTTCAGTGAAATTCAGCCACAAGTTCAAAAGATATAGCCATTTGTTCAAAAAGTGCTAATCTGACCGAGTTGAAGCGTTTTTGATACAGAGAGGAAATAACTAATGAAATTCATCAAACTGATTCCTGCTATTGAATTATGTTGTTTAGGACATGATTCTGCACAATATATGTCAACTTCAGTGAAATTCAGCCACAGGTTCAAAAGATATAGCCATTCGTTCAAAAAGTTCTTATGTCACCGAGTTGAAGCGTTTTTGATACAGAGAGGAAATAACTAATGAAATTCATCAAACTGATTCCTGCTATTGAATTATGTTGTTTAGGACATGATTCTGCACAATATTTCAAATTCAGTGTAATCCAGCCACAGTTTATGAAGATATAGCCATTTTTACGAAAATGGCTTATCTCACCGAGTTGAAGCTTTTTTGATACGGACTGGAAATAACTCATGAAATTCATGAAGCTGGTTTCTGCTATTGAACTATGTTATTTGGGACATGATTCTGCATAATATATGTCAAATTCAGTGTAGTCCAGCAAAAAGTTCAAAAGATATAGCCATTCGTTCAAAAATTGGTCATCTCACCGAGTTAAAGCGTTTTTGATACGGACTGGAAATAAATAATGAAATTAATCAAGCTGGTTTTTGCTATTGAAATATGTTGTTTAGGACATGATTCTCCACAATAAAATGTCAAATTCAGTGTATTGCAGGCACAAGTTCAAAAGATATAGCCAGTCGTTCAAAAAGTAGTTACCTGACCGAGTAGAAGCGTTTTTGATAAATAGTGGAAATAACTATTGAAATTCACAAAGCTGGTTTCTGCTGTTGAAATATGTTGTTTAGGACATGATTCTTCACAACTGATGTCAAAGTCAGATTAATCCAGCCACAGATTCAAAAAATATAGCCATTCGTAAAAAACTGTTTATCTCACCGAGTTGAAGCGTTTTTGATAGAGTGGAAATAACGAATGAAATTCATCATGATGGTTTTTGCTATTGAAATATGTTGTTTAGGACATGATTCTGCACAATATATGTCAAATTAAGTGTAATGCAGCAAAAAGGTTCAAAAGATATAGCCATTTGTTCAAAAGATGCTTTTCTGACCCAGTTGAAGCGTTTTTTATATAGTGGAAATAACTAATGAAGTTCATCAAGATGGTTTTTGCTGATGAAATATGTTGTTTAGGACATGATTCTGCACAATATATGTCAACTTAAGTGATATCCAGCCAAAGGTTCAAAAGATATAGCCATTCGTACAAAAATGGCTTATCTCACTGAGTTGAAACGTTTTTGATACAGAGTGGAAATAACCAATGAAATTCATCAAGCTAGTTTTTGCTATTGAAATATGTTGTTTAGGACAGGATTCTGCACAATATATGTCAACTTCAGTGAAATCCAGCCAAAGGTTCAAAAGATATAGCCATTCGTTCAACAAGTGCTTATATAGCCGAGTTGAAGCGTTTTTGAGAAATAGTGGAAATAACTAATGAAATTCATCAAGATGGTTTTTGCGATTGAAATATGTTGTTTAGGACATGATTCTGCACAATATATGTCAACTTTAGTGAAATTCAGCCAAAGGTTCAAAAGATATAGCCATTCGTTCAAAAAGTGCTTATCTCCCCGAGTTGAAGCATTTTTGATCGGACTGGAAATAAGTAATGAAATTCATCAAGCTGGTTTCTGATGTTGAAGTATGTTGTTTAGGATATGATTCTGCACAATATATGTCAAATTAAGTGTAATCCAGCCACAAATTCAAAAGATGTAGCCATTTGTACAAAAACGGGTTATCTCACCGAGTTGAAGGGTTTTTCATACAGAGTGGAAATAACTAATGAAATTCATCAAGATGGTTTTTGCTGTTGAACTATGTTTTTTAGGACATGATTCTGCGCAATATATGTCAACTCCAGTGTAATCCAGCCACAGTTTCAAAAGTTATAGCCATTCGTTCAAAAAGTGCTTATCTCACCAAGTTGAAGCGTTTTTGATACAGAGTGGAAATAACGAATGAAAATCATCAAGATAGTTTTTGCTATTGAAATATGTCGTTTAGGACATGATTCTGCACAATATATGTCAACTTCAGTGAAATCCAGCCAAAGGTTCAAAAGATACAGCCATTCGTTCAGAAAGTGCTTATCTTACAGAGTTAAAGCGTTTTTAATACCGACTGGAAATAACTAATGAAATTCATCAAGCTGGTTTTTGCTATTGAAATATGTTGTTTAGGACATGATTCTCCACAATAAAATGTCAAATTCAGTGTATTGCAGGCACATGTTCAAAAGATATAGCCATTCGTTCAAAAAGTAGTTATCTGACCGAGTTGAAGCGCTTTTGATAAATAGTGGAAATAACTATTGAAATTCACAAAGCTGGTTTCCGCTGTTGAAATATGTTGTTTAGGACATGATTCTGCACAATATATGTCAAATTAAGTGTAACCCAGCAAAAAGGCTCAAAAGATATAGCCATTTGTTCAAAAAGTGCTTTTCTGACCGAGTTGAAGCGTTTTTGATAATGACTGGAAATAACGAATGAAATTCATCAAGATGGTTTTTGCTATTGAAATATGTTGTACAGGACATGATTCTGCACAATATATGTCAAATTAAGTGTAATCCAGCAAAAAGGTTCAAAAGATATAGCCATTCGTACGAAAATGGCTTATCTCACCTAGTTGAAGCGTTTTTGATAAAGAGTGGAAATTACTAATGAAATTCATCAAGATGGTTTTTTGCTGTTGAAATATGTTGTTTAGGACAGGATTCTGCACAATATATGTCAACTTCAGTGAAATCCAGCCAAAGGTACAAAAGATATAGCCATTCGTTCAAAAAGTGCTTATCTCACCAAGTTGAAGCGTTTTTGATACGGACTGGAAATAACTAATGAAATTCATCAAGCTGGTTTTTGCTATTGAAATATGTTGTTTAGGACATGATTCTCCACAATAAAATTTCAAAATTCAGTGTATTGCAGGCACAAGTTCAAAAGATATAGCCATTCGTTCAAAAAGTAGTTACCTGACCGAGTAGCAGCGTTTTTGATAAATAGTGGAAATAACTATTGAAATTCAGAAAACTGGTTTCTGCTGTTGAAATGTATTGTTTAGGACATGAATCTGCACAATATATGTCAAATTAAGTGTAATCCAGCCCCATATTCAAAAGATATAGCTATTTATTCAAAAAGTTGTTATCTAACCGAGTTGAAGCGTTTTTGATAATGAGTGGAAATAACGAATGAAATTCATCAAGATGTTTTTTGCTATTGAAATATGTTGTTTAGGACATGATTCTGCACAATATATGTCAACTTCAGTGTAATCCAGACACAAGTTCAAAAGATATAGCCATTCGTTCAAAAAGTGCTTATTTCACCGAGTTGAAGCATTTTTGATACAGACTGGAAATAACTAATGAAAATCATCAAGCTGGTTTCTGGTATTGAATTATGTCGTTTAGGACATGATTCTGCATAATATATGTCAACTTCAGTGAAATCCAGCCAAAATTTCAAAAGATAAAGCGATTCGTTCAGAAAGTGCTTATCTCACCGAGTTAAAACGTTTTTGATACAGACTGGAAATAACTAATTAAATTCATCAAGCTCGTTTCTGCTATTGAAATATGTTGTTAAGGGTATGATTCTGCACATTATATGTCAAATTCAGTGTAATCTAGCCAAAAGTTTAAAAGATGTAGCCTTTTTTTCAAAAAGTTCTTATGTCACCGAGTTGAAGAGTTTTTGAAAAATAGTGGAAATAACTAATGAAATTCATCAAGATGGTTTTTGCGATTGAAATATGTTGTTTAGGACATGATTCTGCACAATATATGTCAACTTCAGTGAAATCCAGCAAAAAGGTTCAAAAGATATAGCCATTCGTTCAAAAAGTTCTTATGTCACCGAGTTGAAGCATTTTTGATACAGAGAGGAAATAACTAATGAAATTCATCAAACTGATTCCTGCTATTGAATTATGTTGTTTAGGACATGATTCTGCACAATATATGTCAACTTCAGTGAAATTCAGCCACAGGTTCAAAAGATATAGCCATTCGTTCAAAAAGTTCTTATGTCACCGAGTTGAAGCGTTTTTGATACAGAGAGGAAATAACTAATGAAATTCATCAAACTGATTCCTGCTATTGAATTATGTTGTTTAGGACATGATTCTGCACAATATTTCAAATTCAGTGTAATCCAGCCACAGTTTATGAAGATATAGCCATTTTTACGAAAATGGCTTATCTCACCGAGTTGAAGCTTTTTTGATACGGACTGGAAATAACTCATGAAATTCATCAAGCTGGTTTCTGCTATTGAACTATGTTATTTGGGACATGATTCTGCATAATATATGTCAAATTCAGTGTAGTCCAGCCAAAAGTTCAAAAGATATAGCCATTCATTCAAAAATTGGTCATCTCACCGAGTTAAAGCGTTTTTGATACGGACTGGAAATAAATAATGAAATTAATAAAGCTGGTTTTTGCTATTGAAATATGTTGTTTAGGACATGATTCTCCACAATAAAATGTCAAATTCAGTGTATTGCAGGCACAAGTTCAAAAGATATCGCCAGTCGTTCAAAAAGTGCTGATCTCACCGAGTTGAAGCGTTTTTTATACGGACTGGAAATAACTATTGAAATTCATCAAGATGGTTTCTGATATTGAACTATGTTGTTTAGGATATGATTCTGCACAATTTACGTCAAAATAAGTGTAATCCAGCCACAAGTTTAAAAGATATAGCCATTCGTACAAAAAGGGCTTATCTCACCGAGTTGAAAGGTTTTTCATACAGAGCGGAAATAACTCATGAAATTGATCAAGCTAGTTTCCGCTATTAAAGAATGTTGTTTAGGACATGATTCTCCACAATAAAATGTCAAATTCAGTGTATTGCAGGCACATGTTCAAAAGATATAGCCATTCGTTCAAAAAGTGCTTATCTCACTGAGTTGAAGCATTTTTGATCGGACTGGAAATAACTAATGAAATTCATCAAGCTGGTTTCTGCTATTGAACTATGTTGTTTAGGACATGATTCTGCGCAATATATGTCAACTTAAGTGTAATCCAGTCGCAGTTTCAAAAGATATAGCGATTCGCACAAAAAGTGCTTTTCTCACCGAGTTGAAGCGTTTTTCATACAGAGTGGAAATAACTCATGAAATTCATCAAGCTGGTTTTCTGCCATTGAACTATGTTGTTTAGGACATGATTTTGCACAATATATGTCAAATTAAGAGTAATCCAGCCAAAAGTTCAAAAGATATATCCATTCGTTCAAAAATTGGTCATCTGACCGAGTTGAATACGTTTTTGATACAGAGTTGAAATAACTAATGAAATTCATCAAGATGGTTTTTTGCTATTGAAATATGTTGTTTAGGACATAATTCTGCACAATATATGTCAAATTCAGTGGAATCCAGCCACAAGTTCAAAAGATATAGCCATTCGTTCAAAAAGTTCTTATCTCAACGAGTTGAAGCGTTTTTGATACAGAGTGGAAATAAGTAATGAAATTCATTAAACTGATTTCTGCTATTGAATTATGTTATTTAGGACATTATTCTGCACCATATTTCAAATTCGCTGTAATCCAGCCACAGTTTATAAAGATATAGCCATTCGTACGAAAATGGCTTATCTCACCGAGTTGAAGCGTTTTTGATACGGACTGGAAACAACTAATGAAAGTCATCAAGCTGGTTGATGTTATTGAAATTTTTTGTTTAGGGCATGATTCTGCACAATATATGTCAACTTCAGTGAAATCCAGCCAAATGTTCAAAAGATATAGTCATTCGTTCAGAACGTGCTTATTTAACCGAGTTGAATACGTTTATGATACAGAGTTGAAATAACTAATGAAATTCATCAAGCTAGTTTCTGCTATTGAAATATGTTTTTTAGGACATGATTCTGCACAATATATGTCAAATTCAGTGTAATCCAGTCAGAAGTTCAAAAGATATAGCCATTCGTTCAAAAATTGGTTATCTCACCGAGTTGAAGCGCTTTTGGTACAGAGTGGAAATAACTGATGAAATTCATCAAGCTGGTTTCTGCTATTGGAATATGTTGTTTAGGACATGATTCTGCACAATATTTCAAATTCAGTGTAATCCAGCCACAGTTTCAAAAGATATAGCCATTCGTACGAAAATGGCTTATCTCACCGATTTGAATTGTTTTTGATACGGAGTGGAATTAACTAATGAAATTCATCAAGATGGTTTTTGCTGCCTAACTATGTTGTTTAGTTTATGATTCTGCGCAATATATGTCAACTCCAGTGTAATCCAGCCACAGTTTCAAAAGTTATAGCCATTCGTTCAAAAAGTGCTTATCTCACCAAGTTGAAGCGTTTTTGATTTAGAATGGAAATAAGTAATGAAAATCATGAAGATAGTTTTTGCTCTTGAAATGTGTTGTTTAGGACATGATTCTGCACAATATTTGTCAACTCCAGTGTAATCCAGCCACAGTTTCAAAAGATATAGACATTCGTACAAAAAGTGCTTTCTCTCACTGAGTTGAAGGGTTTTTCATACAGAGTGGAAATAACTCATGAAATTCATCAAGCTGGTTTATGCTATTGAAGAATGTTCTTTAGGACATGATTCTGCACAATATATGTCAAATTAAGTGTAATCCAGTCGCAGTTTCAAAAGATATAGCGATTCGTACAAAAAGTGCTTTTCTCACCGAGTTGAAGCGTTTTTCATACAGAGTGGAAATAACTCATGAAATTCATCAAGCTGGTTTTCTGCCATTGAACTATGTTGTTTAGGACATGATTTTGCACAATATATGTCAAATTAAGAGTAATCCAGCCACAAGTTCAAAAGATATATCCATTCGTTCAAAAATTGGTCATCTGACCGAGTTGAATACGTTTTTGATACAGAGTTGAAATAACTAATGAAATTCATCAAGATGGTTTTTTGCTATTGAAATATGTTGTTTAGGACATAATTCTGCACAATATATGTCAAATTCAGTGGAATCCAGCCACAAGTTAAAAGATATAGCCATTCGTTCAAAAAGTTCTTATCTCAACGAGTTGAAGCGTTTTTGATACAGAGTGGAAATAAGTAATGAAATTCATTAAACTGATTTCTGCTATTGAATTATGTTATTTAGGACATTATTCTGCACCATATTTCAAATTCGCTGTAATCCAGCCACAGTTTATAAAGATATAGCCATTCGTACGAAAATGGCTTATCTCACCGAGTTGAAGCGTTTTTGATACAGAGTGGAAATAACTAATGAAATTTCACAATATTGTTTTTTGCTGTTGAAATATGTTGTTTAGGACATGATTCTGCACTATGTATGTCAACTTTAGTGAAATCCAGCAACAGGTTAAAAAGATATAGCCATTCGTTCAAAAAGTGCTTATCTCACCGAGTTGAAGCGTTTTAAATACGGACTGGAAATAACTAATGAAATTCATCATGCTGGTTTCTTCTATTGAACTATGTTGTTTAGGACAAGATTCTGTACAATATATGTCAAATTCAGTGTAATCCAGCCACAAGATCAAAAGATATAGCCATTCGAACAAAAACGGCTTATCTCACGAGATGAATCATTTTTGATAAAGAGTGGAAATAACTAATGATATTCATCAAGATGGTTTTTGCTATTGAAATATGTTGTTTAGGACATCAATTTGCACAATATATTTCAACTTCAGTGAAATCCAGCCACACGTTCAAAAGATATAGCCCTTCGTTCAAAAAGTGCTTATCTCACCGAGTTGAAGCGTTTTTGATACGGACTGGAAACAACTAATGAAAGTCATCAAGCTGGTTGATGTTATTGAAATTTTTTGTTTAGGGCATGATTCTGCACAATATATGTCAACATCAGTGAAATCCAGCCAAAGGTTCAAAAGATATAGCCATTCGTTCAGAACGTGCTTATTTAACCGAGTTGAATACGTTTATGATACAGAGTTGAAATAACTAATGAAATTCATCAAGCTAGTTTCTGCTATTGAAATATGTTTTTTAGGACATGATTCTGCACAATATATGTCAAATTCAGTGTAATCCAGTCAGAAGTTCAAAAGATATAGCCATTCGTTCAAAAATTGGTTATCTCACCGAGTTGAAGCGCTTTTGGTACAGAGTGGAAATAACTGATGAAATTCATCAAGCTGGTTTCTGCTATTGGAATATGTTGTTTAGGACATGATTCTGCACAATATTTCAAATTCAGTGTAATCCAGCCACAATTTCAAAAGATATAGCCATTCGTACGAAAATGGCTTATCTCACCGAGTTGAAGCGTTTTTGATAAAGAGTGGACATAACGAATGAAATTCATCAAGATGGTTTTTGCTGTCTAACTATGTTGTTTAGTTTATGATTCTGCGCAATATATGTCAACTCCAGTGTAATCCAGCCACAGTTTCAAAAGTTATAGACATTCGTTCAAAAAGTCCTTATCTCACCAAGTTGAAGCGTTTTTTATTTAGAGTGGAAATAAGTAATGAAAATCATGAAGATAGTTTTTGCTGTTGAAATGTGTTGTTTAGGACATGATTCTGCACAATATTTGTCAACTCCAGTGTAATCCAGCCACAGTTTCAAAAGATATAGACATTCGTACAAAAAGTGCTTTCTCTCACTGAGTTGAAGGGTTTTTCATACAGAGTGGAAATAACTCATGAAATTCATCAAGCTGGTTTATGCCATTGAAGAATGTTCTTTAGGACATGATTCTGCACAATATATGTCAAATTAAGTGTAATCCAGCAACAGATTCAAAAGATATAGCCATTCGTTCAAAAAGTGCTTATCTCACCGAGTTGAAGCGTTTTTGATACAGACTGGAAATAACTAATGAAAGTCATCAAGCTGGTTTCTGGTATTGAATTATATTGTTTAGGACATGATTCTGCACAATATATGTCAACTTCAGTGAAATCCAGCCAAAGGTTCAAAAGATATAGCCATTCGTTCAGAAAGTCCTTATCTCACCGAGTTAAAGCGTTTTTGATACAGACTGGAAATAACGATTGAAATTCATCAAGCTGGTTTCTGCGATTGAATTATGTTGTTTAGGACATGATTTTGCACAATATATGTCAAATTCAGTATAATCCAGCCACAGATTCAAAAGATATAGCCATTCGTTCAAAAAGTGTTTTTCTCACCGAGTCGAAACGTTTTTGATACAGAGTGGAAATAACTAATGAAATACATCAAGCGAGTTTCTGCCAAAGAAATATGTTGTTTAGGACATGATTCTGCACAATATATGTCAAATTCAGTGTATTCTATCCACAGATTCAAAAGATATAGCCATTTTTTCAAAAACTGCTTATCTCACCGAGTTGAAGCGTTTTTGATACAGAGTGGAAATAACTTATGAAATTCATAAAGATTGTTTTTGCTATTGAAATTTGTTGTTTAGGACATGATTCTGCACAATATATGTCAACTTCAGTGAAATCCAGCCAAAGGTTCAAAAGATATAGCCATTCTTTCAAAAAGTGCTTATCTCACCGAGTTGAAGTGTTTTTGATAAAGAGTGGAAACAACTAATGAAATTCATCAAGCTGGTCTCTGCTATTGAAATATGTTGTTTAGGACGTGATCCTGCACAATATATGTCAACTTCAGTGTAATGCAGCCACGGGTTCAAAAGATATAGCCATTCATTCCAAAAGGTCTGATCTCACCGAGTAGAGGCGTTTTTGATTCGGACTGGAAATAACTAATGAAATTCATCAAGATTGTCTTTGCTATTGATATATGTTGTTTAGGACATGATTCTGCACAATATATGTCAAATTCAGTGTTATGCAGCCAGATGTTCAAAAGATATAGCCATTCGTTCAAAAAGTGCTTATCTGACCGAGTTGAAGCGTTTTTGATACAGAGTGGAAATAACTAATGAAATTCATCAAGCTGGTTTATTTCATTGCAATGTTTTTTAGGACATGAATCTGCACAATATATATCAAATTTATGTAGTTCAGCCAATGATTCAAAATATACAGCCATTCGTACAAAAACTTTTTATCTAACCGCGTTGAATACATTTTTGATACAGACTTGAAATAACTAATGAAATTCATCAAGATTGTCTTTGCTATTGATATATGTTGTTTAGGACATGATTCTGCACAATATATGTCAAATTCAGTGTAATGCAGCCACATGTACAAAAGATATAGCCATTCGTTCAAAAAGTGCTTATCTGACCGAGTTGAAGCGTTTTTGATACAGAGTGGAAATAACTAATGAAATACATCAAGCTGGTTTATTTTATTGCAATGTTTTTTAGGACATGATTCTGCACAATATATGTCAAATTCAGTGTAATGCAGCCACAGGTTCAAAAGATATAGCTATTCGTTCAAAAAGTGCTTCTCTCACCGAGTTGAAGCGTTTTTGATACAAAGATGAAATAACTAATGAAATACATAAAGCTGGTTTCTGCCGTTGAAATATGTTGTTCAGGACATGATTCTGCACAATATATGTAAAATTAGGTGTAGTCCAGCCACAAGTAAAAAAGATATAGCCATTCGTACAAAAATTGGTTATCTCACCGAGTTGAAGTCTTTTTGAGACAGAGTGGAAAAGACTAATGAAATTCATCAAACTGATTTCTGGTATTGAATTATGTTGTTTAGGACATGATTCTGCACAATAAATATAAAATTCAGTGTAATCCAGCCACAAGTTCAATAGATATAGCCATTCGTTCAAAAATTTGTTTTCTCACCAAGTTGAATATGTTTTTGATACAGAGTTGAAATAACTAATGAAATTCATCAAACTGGCTTATGCTATTGAAATATGTTGTTTAGGACATGATGTTGCACAATATATATCAAATTCAGTGTAATCAAGCAACAGGTTCAAAAGATATAGCCATTCTTTGAAAAAGTTCTCATCTCACCAAGTTGAAGCGTTTTTGATACAGAGTGGAAATAACTAATAAAATTCTTCAAGCTGGTTTCTGCTGTTGAAATATGTTGTTTAGGACATGATTCTGCACAATATATGTCAAATTCAGTGTAATGCAGTCACATGTTCAAAAGATATAGCCATTTGTTCAAAAAGTGCTAATCTGACCGAGTTGAAGCGTTTTTGATACACAGTGGAAATAACTAATGAAATTCATCAAGATGGTTTTTGCTATTGAAATATGTTGTTTAGGACATGATTCTGCACAATATATGTCAACTTCAGTGAAATCCAGCCAAAGGTTCAAAAGATATAGCCATTCGTTCAAAAAGTGCTTATCTCACCGAGTTGAAGCGTTTTTGATAAAGAGTGGAAATAATTAAGGAAATTCATCAAGCTGGTCTCTGCTATTGAACTATGTTTTTTAGGACATGATTCTACCCAAATATGTCAAATTAAGTGTAATCCAGACACAAGTTCAAAAGATATAGCCATTCGTTCAAATCATGGTTATCTCACCGAGTTGAAGGGTTTTTGATACATAGTGGAAATAACTATTGAAATTCACAAAGCTGGTGTCCGCTGTTGAAATATGTTGTTTAGGACATGATTCTGCACAACATATGTCAAAATTTAGTGTAATCCAGCCACAGATTCAAAAGATATAGCCATTTGTTCAAAAACTGCTTATCTCACCGAGTCGAAGCGTTTTTGATACAGAGAGGGTATAACTCATGAAATTCATCAAGCTGGTTTCTGCTATTGAACTATGTTGTTTAGGACATGATTCTGCACCATATATGTCAAATTAAGTGTAATCCAGCCACACCTGCAAAAGATATAGCCATTTGTTCAAATACTGCTTATCTCATCGAGTTGAAGCGTTATTGATACACACTGGAAATGACTAATGAAATTCATCAAACTGATTTCTGGTATTGAATTACGTTGTTTAGGACATGATTCTGCACAATATATAAAAAATTCAGTGTAATCCAGCCACAAGTTCAATTGATATAGCCATTTGTTTAAAAAGTGCTTTTCTCACCAAGTTTAAGCGTTTTTGAAACATAGTGGAAATAACGATTGAAATTTACAAAGCTGGTTTCCGCTGTTGAAATATGTTGTTTAGTGCATGATTCTGCACAATATATGTCAAATTCAGTGTAATCCAGCAACAGTTTCAAAAGATATAGCGATTTGTAAAAAAAGTGCTTTTCTCACCGAGTTATAGCGTTTTTCATACAGAGTGGAAATAACTCATGAAATTCATCAAGCTGGTTTCTGCTATTGAACTATGTTGTTTAGTACATGATTTTGCACAACATATGTCAAATTAAGTGTAATCCAGCCACAAGTTCAAAAGCTATAGCCATTCGTTCAAAAATTGGTTATCTTACCGAGTTGAATACGTTTTTGATACAGAGTTGAAATAACTGATGAAATTCATCAAGATGGTCTTTGCTATTGAAATATGTTGCTTAGGACATAATTCTGCACAATATATGTCAAATTCAGTGTAATCCATCCACAGGTTTAAAAGATACAGCAATTAGTACGAAAATGGCTTATCTCACCGAGTTGAAGCGTTTTTGATACAGACAGGAAATAACTAATGAAATCCATCAAGTTGGTTTTTGCTATTGAAATATGTTGTTTAGGACATGATTCTGCACAATATATATCAACTTCAGTGATATCCAGCCAAAGGTACAAAAGATACAGCCTTTTGTTCAGAAAGTGCTTATCTCACCGAGTTAAAGCGTTTTTGGTACAGACTGGAAATAACCATAGAAATTCTTCAAGCTGGTTTCTGCTATTGAACTATGTTGTTTAGGACATGATTCAGAATAATATATGTCAAATTAAGTGTATTCCAGCCACAAGTTCAAAAGGTATAGCCAATCGTACAAAAATGGCTTAATTCACCGAGTTGAAGCGTTATTGATACAGACTGGAAATAACTAATGAAATTCATCAAACTGGTTTCTGCTATTGATATATGTTGTTTAGGACATGATTCTGCACAATATATGTCAACTTCAGTGAAATCCAGCCACATGTTCAAAAGATATTGCCATTCATTCCAAAAGGTCTCATCTCACCGAGTAGAAGCGTTTTTGATACAGAGTGGAAATGACTAATGAAATTAATCAAACTGATTTCTGGTATTGAAATATGTTGTTTAGGACATGATTCTGCACAATATATGTCAAATTAAGTGTAATGCAGCCAAATTTTCAAAAGATATAGCCATTCGTTCAAAAACTAGTTATCTCACCGAGTTGAAGCATTTTTGATACAGAGTGGAAATAACTAATGAAATTCACAAAGCTGGTGTCCGCTGTTGAAATATGTTGTTTAGGAAATGATTCTGCACAACATATGTCAAAATTTAGTGTAATCCAGCCACAGATTCAAAAGATATAGCCATTTGTTCAAAAACTGCTTATCTCACCGAGTTGAAGCGTTTGTGATACAGAGAGGAAATAACTCATGAAATTCATCAAGCTGGTTTCTGCTATTGAACTATGTTGTTTAGGACATGATTCTGCACAATATATATCAAATTAAGTGTAATCCAGCCACACCTGTAAAAGATATAGCCATTTGTTTAAATACTGCTTATCTTATCGAGTTGAAGGTTTATTGATACACACTGGAAATGACTAATGAAATTCATCAAACTGATTTCTGGTATTGAATTACGATGTTTAGGACATGATTCTGCACAATATATAAAAAATTCAGTGTAATCCAGACACAAGTTCAATTGATATAGCCATTCGTTTAAAAAGTGCTTTTCTCACCAAGTTGAATCCTCTTTGGTACAGAGTTGAAATAACGAATGAAATTCATCAAAGTGGTTTCTGCTATTGATATATGTTTTTTAGGACATGATTCTGCTCAATATATGTCAAATTCAGTGTAATCTAGCCACAAGTTCAAAAGATATAGCCATTCGTTCAAAAAGTTCTTATCTCAACGAGTTTAAGCGTTTTTGAAACATAGTGGAAATAACGATTGAAATTCACAAAGCTGGTTTCCGCTGTTGAAATATGTTGTTTAGGACATGATTCTGCACAATATATGTCAAATTCAGTGTAATCCAGCAACAGTTTCAAAAGATATAGCCATTCGTTCAAAAATTGGTTATCGTACCAAGTTGAATACGTTTTTGATACAGAGTGGAAATAACTAATGAAATTCATCAAGATGGTCTTTGCTATTGAAATACGTTGCTTAGGACATAATTCTGCACAATATATGTCAAATTCAGTGTAATCCAGCCACAGATTTAAAAGATATAGCCATTCGTTCAAAAAGTTCTGATCTCACCGAGTTGAAGCGTTTTTGATACAGAGTAGAAATAACTAATAAAATCCATCAAGCTGGTTTTTGCTATTGATATATGTTGTTTAGGACATGATTCTGCACAATATATGTCAACTTCAGTGATATCCAGCCAAAGGTTCAAAAGATACAGCCTTTCGTTCAGAAAGTGCTTATCTTACCGAGTTAAAGCGTTTTTGATACAGACTGGAAATAACTATAGAAATTCATCAAGCTGGTTTCTGCTATTGAAATATGTCTTTTAGGACATGATTCTGCACAATATTTGTCAAATTAAGTGTAATTCAGCAAAAAGGTTCAAAAGATATAGCCATTCGTTCAAAAATTGCTTATTTCACCGAGTTGAAGCATTTTTGATAAAGACTGGAAATAACTAATGAAAGTCATCAAGCTGGTTTCTGGTATTGAATTATGTTGTTTAGGACATGATTCTGCACAATATATGTCAACTTCAGTGAAATCCAGCCAAAGGTTCAAAAGATATAGCCATTCGTTCAGAAAGTGCTTATCTCACCGAGTTAAAGCGTTTTTGATACAGACTGGAAATAACCAATGAAATTCATCAAGCTCGTTTCTGTTATTGAAATATGTTGTTTAGGGTATGATTCTGCACAATATATGTCAAATTCTGTGTAATCCAGCCAAAAGTTCAAAAGATATAGCCATTCGTTCAAAAAGTTCATATGTCACCGATTTGAAGCGTTTTTGATAAATAGTGGAAATAACTAAAGAAATTAATCAAGATGGTTTTTGCGATTGAAATATGTTGTTTAGGACATGATTCTGCACAATATATGTCAACTTCAGTGAAATTCAGCCACAAGTTCAAAAGATATAGCCATTCGTTCAAAAAGTTCTTATGTCACCGAGTTGAAGCGTTTTTGATACAGAGAGGAAATAACTAATGAAATTCATCAAACTGATTTCTGCTATTGAATTATGTTGTTTAGGACATGATTCTGCACAATATTTCAAATTCAGTGTAATCCAGCCACAGTTTATAAAGATATAGCCATTTTTACGAAAATGGCTTATCTCACCGAGTTGAAGGTTTTTTGATACGGACTGGAAATAACTAATGAAATTCATCAAGCTGGTTTCTGCTATTGAACTATGTTATTTGGGACATGATTCGACATAATATATGTCAAATTCAGTGTAGTCCAGCCAAAAGTTCAAAAGATATAGCCATTCGTTCAAAAATTGGTCATCTCACCTAGTTAAAGCGTTTTTGATACGGACTGGAAATAAATAATGAAATTAATCAAGCTGGTTTTTGCTATTGAAATATGTTGTTTAGGACATGATTCTCCACAATAAAATGTCAAATTCAGTGTATTGCAGGCAGAAGTTCAAAAGATATAGCCAGTCGTTCAAAAAGTAGTTACCTGACCGAGTAGAAGCGTTTTGATAAATAGTGGAAATAACTATTGAAATTCCTAATGCTGGTTTCTGCTGTTGAAATATGTTGTTTAGGACATGATTCTTCACAATTGATGTCAAAGTCAGTTTAATCCAGCCACAGATTCAAAAGATATAGCCATTCGTAAAAAACTGTTTATCTCACCGAGTTGAAGCGTTTTTGATAAAGAGTGGAAATAACGAATGAAATTCATCATGATGGTTTTTGCTATTGAAATATGTTGTTTAGGACATGATTCTGCACAATATATGTCAAATTAAGTGTAATGCAGCAAAAAGGTTCAAAAGATATAGCCATTTGTTCAAAATGTGCTTTTCTGACCCAGTTGAAGCGTTTTTTATAGAGTGGAAATAACTAATGAAGTTCATCAAGATGGTTTTTGCTGATGAAATATGTTGTTTAGGACATGATTCTGCACAATATATGTCAACTTAAGTGATATCCAGCAAAAGGTTCAAAAGATATAGCCATTCGTACAAAATGGCTTATCTCACTGAGTTGAAGCGTTTTTGATACAGAGTGGAAATAACTAATGAAATTCATCAAGCTAGTTTTTGCTATTGAAATATGTTGTTTAGGACAGGATTCCGCACAATATATGTCAACTTCAGTGAAATCCAGCCAAAGGTTCAAAAAATATAGCCATTCGTTCAACAAGTGCTTATCTCACCGAGTTGAAGCGTTTTTGATACGGACTGGAAATAACTAATGAAATTCATCAAGATGGTTTCTGCTATTGAACTATGTTGTTTAGGTTATGATTCTGCACAATATACGTCAAATTAAGTGTAATCTAGCCACAAGTTTAAAAGATATAGACATTCGTTCAAAAAGTTCTTATGTCACCGAGTTGAAGCGTTTTTGAGAAATAGCGGAAATAACTAATGAAATTCATCAAGATGGTTTTTGCGATTGAAATATGTTTTTTAGGACATGATTCTGAACAATATATGTCAACTTCAGTGAAATCCAGCCAAAGGTTCAAAAGATATAGCCATTCGTTCAAAAAGTGCTTATCTCACCGAGTTGAAGCGTTTTTGATCGGACTGGAAATAATTAATGAAATTCATCAAGCTGGTTTCTGATATTGAAGTATGTTGTTTAGGATATGATTCTGCACAATATATGTCAAATTAAGTGTAATCCAGCCACAAATTCAAAAGATATAGCCATTTTTACAAAAACGGGTTATCTCACCGAGTTGAAGGGTTTTTCATACAGAGTGGAAATAACGAATGAAATTCATCAAGATGGTTTTTGCTGTTGAACTATGTTGTTTAGGACATGATTCTGCGCAATATATGTCAACTCATGTGTAATCCAGCCACAGTTTCAAAAGTTATAGCCATTCGTTCAAAACGTGCTTATCTCACCAAGTTGAAGCGTTTTTGATACAGAGTGGAAATAACTAATGAAAATCATCAAGATGGTTTTTGCTATTGAAATATGTCTTTTAGGACATGATTCTGCACAATATTTGTCAAATTAAGTGTAATCCAGCAAAAAGGTTCAAAAGATATAGCCATTCGTTCAAAAATTGCTAATTCCACCGAGTTGAAGCATTTTTGATACAGACTGGAAATAACTAATGAAAGTCATCAAGCTGGTTTCTGGTATTGAATTATGTTGTTTAGGACATGATTCTACACAATATATGTCAACTTCAGTGAAATCCAGCCAAAGGTTCAAAAGATATAGCCATTCGTTCAGAAAGTGCTTTTCTCACCGAGTTAAAGCGTTTTTGATACAGACTGGAAATAACCAATGAAATTCATCAAGCTCGTTTCTGTTATTGAAATATGTTGTTTAGGGTATGATTCTGCACAATATATGTCAAATTCTGTGTAATCTAGCCAAAAGTTCAAAAGATATAGACATTCGTTCAAAAAGTTCTTATGTCACCGAGTTGAAGCGCTTTTGATAAATAGTGGAAATAACTAAAGAAATTAATCAAGATGGTTTTTGCTATTGAAATATGTTGTTTAGGACATGATTCTGCACAATATATGTCAACTTCAGTGTAATCCAGCCACAAGTTCAACAGATATAGCCATTCGTTCAAAAAGTTCTGATCTCACCGAGTTGAAGCGTTTTTGATACAGAGTAGAAATAACTAATAAAATTCATCAAACTGATTTCTGCTATTGAATTATGTTGTTTAGGACATGATTCTGCACATTATTTCAAATTCAGTGCAATCCAGCCACAGTTTCAAAAGATATAGCAATTCGTACGAAAATGGCTTATCTCACCGAGTTGAAGCGTTTTTGATACAGAGTGGAAATAACTAATGAAATTCATCAAGATGTTTTTTTGCTATTGAAATATGTTTTTTAGGACATGATTGTGCACAATACATGTCAACTTCAGTGAAATCCAGCCAAAGGTTCAAAAGACAGCCATTCCTTCACAAAGTACTTATCCCACCGAGTTCAAGCGTTTTTGATACAGACTGGAAATAACTAATGAAATCCATCAAGCTGGTTTTTGCTATTGAAATATGATGTTTAGGACATGATTCTGCACAATATATGTCAACTTCAGTGTAATCCAGACACAAGTTCAAAAGATACAGCCTTTCGTTCAGAAAGTGCTTATCTTACCGAGTGAAAGCGTTTTTGATACAGACTGGAAATAACTATAGAAATTCATCAAGCTGGTTTCTGCTATTGAACTATGTTGTTTAGGACATGATTTTGCATAATATATGTCAAATTAAGTGTATTCCAGCCACAAGTTAAAAAGGTATAGCCAATGGTACAAAAATGGCTTAATTCACCAAGTTGAAGCGTTATTGATACAGACTGGAAATAACTAATGAAATTCATCAAGCTGGTTTTTGATATTGAAATATGTTGTTTAGGACATGATTCTGCACAATATATGTCAAATTAAGTGCAATCCAGCAAAAAGGTTCAAAAGATATAGCCATTAGTTCAAAAACTTGTTATCTCACCGAGTTGAAGCGTTTTTGAAAAAGAGTGGAAATAACGAATGAAATTCATCAAAATGGTTTTTGCTATTGAAATATGTCTTTTAGGACATGATTCTGCACAATATTTGTCAAATTAAGTGTAATCCAGCAAAAAGGTTCAAAAGATATAGCCATTCGTTCAAAAATTGCTTATTTCACCGAGTTGAAGCATTTTTGATACAGACTGGAAATAACTAATGAAAGTCATCAAGCTGGTTTCTGGTATTGAATTATGTTGTTTAGGACATGATTCTGCACAATATATGTCAACTTCAGTGAAATCCAGCCAAAGGTTCAAAAGATATAGCCATTCGTTCAGAAAGTGCTTATCTCACCGAGTTAAAGCGTTTTTGATACAGACTGGAAATAACCAATGAAATTCATCAAGCTCGTTTCTGTTATTGAAATATGTTGTTTAGGGTATGATTCTGCACAATATATGTCAAATTCTTTGTAATCCAGCCAAAAGTTCAAAAGATATAGCCATTCGTTCAAAAAGTTCATATGTCACCGAGTTGAAGCGTTTTTGATAAATAGTGGAAATAACTAAAGAAATTAATCAAGATGGTTTTTGCGATTGAAATATGTTGTTTAGGACATGATTCTGCACAATATATGTCAACTTCAGTGAAATTCAGCCACAAGTTCAAAAGATATAGCCATTCGTTCAAAAAGTTCTTATGTCACCGAGTTGAAGCGTTTTTGATACAGAGAGGAAATAACTAATGAAATTCATCAAACTGATTTCTGCTATTGAATTATGTTGTTTAGGACATGATTCTGCACAATATTTCAAATTCAGTGTAATCCAGCCACAGTTTATAAAGATATAGCCATTTTTACGAAAATGGCTTATCTCACCGAGTTGAAGGTTTTTTGATACGGACTGGAAATAACTCATGAAATTCATCAAGCTGGTTTCTGCTATTGAACTATGTTTTTTAGGACATGATTCTCCACAATAAAATGTCAAATTCAGTGTATTGCAGGCACATGTTCAAAAGATATAGCCATTCGTTCAAAAAGTAGTTATCTGACCGAGTTGAAGCGCTTTTGATAAATAGTGGAAATAACTATTGAAATTCACAAAGATGGTTTCCGCTGTTGAAATATGTTTTTTAGGACATGATTCTGCACAATATATGTCAAATTAAGTGTAATCCAGCAAAAAGGCTCAAAAGATATAGCCATTTGTTCAAAAAGTGCTTTTCTGACCGAGTTGAAGCGTTTTTGATAAAGACTGGAAATAACGAATGAAATTCATCAAGATGGTTTTTGCTATTGAAATATGTTGTACAGGACATGATTCTGCACAATATATGTCAAATTAAGTGTAATCCAGCAAAAAGGTTCAAAAGATATAGCCATTTGTTCAAAAAGTGCTTATCTCCCCGAGTTGAAGCCTTTTTGATACAGAGTGGAAATAACTCATGAAATTCATCAAGATGGTTTTTGCTGTTGAAATGTGTTGTTTAGGACATGATTCTGCACAATATATGTCAACAACAGTGAAATCCAGCCGAAGGTTCAAAAGATGTAGCCATTCGTTCAAAAAGTGCTTTTCTGACCGAGTTGAAGCGTTTTTGATCGGACTGGAAATAAGTGATGAAATTCATCAAGCTGGTTTCTGATATTGAAGTATGTTGTTTAGGATACGATTCTGCACAATATATGTCAAATTAAGTGTAATCCAGCCACAAATTCAAAAGATATAGCCATTTGTACAAAAACGGGTTATCTCACCGAGTTGAAGGGTTTTTCATACAGAGTGGAAATAACTAATGAAATTCTTCAAGATGGTTTTTGCTGTTGAAATATGTTGTTTAGGACATGATTCTGCACAATATATGTCAACTCCAGTGTAATGCAGCCACAGTTTCAAAAGATATTGACAGTCATACAAAAAGTGCTTTTCTCAATGAGTTGAAGGGTTTTTATTACAGAGTGGAAATAACTCATGAAATTAATCAAGCCTGTTTATGCTATTGAAGAATGTTCTTTAGGACATGATTCTGCACAATATATGTCAACAACAGTGAAATCCAGCCAAAGGTTCAAAAGATATAGCCATTCGTTCAAAAAGTGCTTTTCTGACCGAGTTGAAGCGTTTTTGATCGGACTGGAAATAAGTGATGAAATTCATCAAGCTGGTTTCTGATATTGAAGTATGTTGTTTAGGATACGATTCTGCACAATATATGTCAAATTAAGTGTAATCCAGCCACAAATTCAAAAGATATAGCCATTTGTACAAAAACGGGTTATCTCACCGAGTTGAAGGGTTTTTCATACAGAGTGGAAATAACTAATGAAATTCTTCAAGATGGTTTTTGCTGTTGAAATATGTTGTTTAGGACATGATTCTGCACAATATATGTCAACTCCAGTGTAATGCAGCCACAGTTTCAAAAGATATTGACAGTCATACAAAAAGTGCTTTTCTCAATGAGTTGAAGGGTTTTTATTACAGAGTGGAAATAACTCATGAAATTCATCAAGCCTGTTTATGCTATTGAAGAATGTTCTTTAGGACATGATTCTGCACAATATATGTCAACAACAGTGAAATCCAGCCAAAGGTTCAAAAGATATAGCCATTCGTTCAAAAAGTGCTTTTCTGACCGAGTTGAAGCGTTTTTGATCGGACTGGAAATAAGTGATGAAATTCATCAAGCTGGTTTCTGATATTGAAGTATGTTGTTTAGGATACGATTCTGCACAATATATGTCAAATTAAGTGTAATCCAGCCACAAATTCAAAAGATATAGCCATTTGTACAAAAACGGGTTATCTCACCGAGTTGAAGGGTTTTTCATACAGAGTGGAAATAACTAATGAAATTCTTCAAGATGGTTTTTGCTGTTGAAATATGTTGTTTAGGACATGATTCTGCACAATATATGTCAACTCCAGTGTAATGCAGCCACAGTTTCAAAAGATATTGACAGTCATACAAAAAGTGCTTTTCTCAATGAGTTGAAGGGTTTTTATTACAGAGTGGAAATAACTCATGAAATTAATCAAGCCTGTTTATGCTATTGAAGAATGTTCTTTAGGACATGATTCTGCACAATATATGTCAAATTAAATGTAATCCAGCCACAGATTCAAAAGATATAGCCATTCGTTCAAAAACTAGTTATCTCACCGAGTTGAAGCGTTTTTGATACAGAGTGGAAATAACTAATGAAATTCATCAAGATGGTCTTTTCTATTGAAATATGTTCTTTAGGACATGATTCTGCACAATATATGTCAACTTCGGTTAAATCCAGCCAAAGGTTCAAAAGATAAAGCCATTCGTTCAGAAAGTGCTTATCTTACCGAGTTTGAGCATTTTTAATACCGACTGGAAATAACTAATGAAATTCATTAAGGTGGTTTTTGCTATTGAAATATGTTGTTTAGGACATGATTCTCCACTATAAAATGTCAAATTCAGTGTATTGCAGGCATAAGTTCAAAAGATATAGCCATTCGTTCAAAAATTGGTTATCTCAGCGAGTTGAAGCGTTTTTGGTACAGAGTGGAAATAACTCATGAAATTCATCAAACTGGTGTCTGCTATTGGAATGTGTTGTTAAGAACATGATTATGCACAATATTTCAAATTCAGTGTAATCCAGCCACACTTTCAAAAGATATAGCCATTCGTACGAAAATGGCTTATCTCACCAAGTTGAAGCGTTTTTGATACGGAGTGGAAATAACCAATGAAATTCATCAACATGGTGTTTTGCTGTCTAAATATGTTGTTTAGGACATGATTCTGCACAATATATGTCAAATTCAGTGTAATCCAGCTACAAGTTTAAAAGATATAGCCATTCGTTCAAAAAGGTCTTATCTCACCGAATTGAAGCGTTTTTGATACAGAGTGGAAATAAGTAATGAAATTCATCAAGCTGGGGTCTGCTATTAAAGAATGTGGTTTAGGACATGATTCTGCACAATATATGTCAAATTCAGTGGAATCCAGCCACAAGTTCAAAAGATATAGCCATTCGTTCAAAAAGGTCTTATCTCACCGAGTTGAAGCGTTTTTGATACAGAGTGGAAATAAGTAATGAAATTCATTAAACTGATTTTTGCTATTGAATTATGTTATTTAGGAAACGATTCTGCACCATATTTCAAATTCGTTGTAATCCAGCCACAGTTTATAAAGATATAGCCATTCGTACGAAAATGGCTTATCTCACCGAGTTGAAGCGTTTTTGATACAGAGTGGAAATAACTAATGAATTTCACAATATGGTTTTTTGCTGTTGAAATATGTTGTTTAGGACATGATTCTGCACTATATATGTCAACTTCAGTGAAATCCAGCCACAAGATCAAAAGATATAGCCATTCGAACAAAAACGGCTTATCTCACGAGATGAATCATTTTTGATAAAGAGTGGAAATAAATAATGAAATTCATCAAGCTGGTTTTTGCTATTGAAATATGTTGTTTAGGACATGATTCTGCACAATATATGTCAACTTCAGTGAAATCCAGCCACAGGTTCAAAAGATATAGCCATTCGTTCAAAAAGTGCTTATCTCACCGAGTTGAAGCGTTTTTTGATACAGACTGGAAATAACTAATGAAAGTCATTAAGCTGGTTGATGTTATTGAAATTTTTTGTTTAGGGCATGATTCTGCACAATATATGTCAACTTCAGTGAAATCCAGCCAAAGGTTCAAAAGATATAGCCATTCGTTCAGAACGTGCTTATCTAACCGAGTTTAATACGTTTATGATACAGAGTTGAAATAACTAATGAAATTCATCAAGTAAGTTTCTGCTATTGAAATATGTTTTTTAGGACATGATTCTGCACAATATATGTCAAATTCAGTGTAATCCAGTCAGAAGTTCAAAAGATATAGCCATTAGTTCAAAAATTGGTTATCTCACCGAGTTGAAGCGTTTTTGGTACAGAGTGGAAATAACTCATGAAATTAATCAAGCTGGTTTCTGTTATTGGAATATGTTGTTTAGGACATGATTCTGCACAATATTTCAAATTCAGTGTAATCCAGCCACAGTTTCAAAAGATATAGCCATTCGTACGAAAATGGCTTATCTCACCGAGTTGAAGCGTTTTTTATACGGAGTGGAATTAACTAATGAAATTCATCAAGATGGTTTTTGCTGTTGAACTATGTTGTTTAGGACATGATTCTGCACAATATATGTCAACTCCAGTGTAATCCAGCCACAGTTTCAAAAGTTATAGCCATTCGTTCAAAAAGTGCTCATCTCACAAAGTTGAAGCGTTTTTGATTTAGAGTGGAAATAAGTAATGAAAATCATGAAGATAGTTTTTGCTGTTGAAATGTGTTGTTTAGGACATGATTCTGCACAATATTTGTCAACTCCAGTGTAATCCAGCCAGTTTCAAAAGATATAGACAATCGTACAAAAAGTGCTTTCTCTCACTGAGTTGAAGGGTTTTTCATACAGAGTGGAAATAACTAATGAAATTCATCTAGCTGGTTTATGCTATTGAAGAATGTTCTTTAGGACATGATTCTGCACAATATATGTCAAATTAAGTGTAATCCAGCCACAGATTCAAAAGATATAGCCATTCGTTCAAAAACTAGTTATCTCACCGAGTTGAAGCGTTTTTGATACAGAGTGGATATAACTAATGAAAGTCATCAAGATGTTTTTTTGCTGTTGAAATATGTATTTTAGGACATGATTCTTCACAATATATGTCAACTTCAGTGAAATCCAACCAAAGGTTCAAAAGATATAGCCATTCGTTCAAAAAGTGCTTATCTCACCGAGTTGAAGCGTTTTTGATAGGGACTGGAAATAACTAATGAAATTCATCAAGATGGTTTCTGCTGTTGAATTATGTTGTTTAGGACATGATTCTGCACAATATTTCAAATTCAGTGTAATCCAGCCACAGTTTCAAAAGATATAGCCATTCGTACGAAAATGGCTTATCTCACCGAGTTGAAGCGTTTTTTATACGGAGTGGAATTAACTAATGAAATTCATCAAGATGGTTTTTGCTGTTGAACTATGTTGTTTAGGACATGATTCTGCGCAATATATGTCAACTCCAGTGTAATCCAGCCACAGTTTCAAAAGTTATAGCCATTCGTTCAAAAAGTGCTCATCTCACAAATTTGAAGCGTTTTTGATTTAGAGTGGAAATAAGTCATGAAAATCATGAAGATAGTTTTTGCTGTTGAAATGTGTTGTTTAGGACATGATTCTGCACAATATTTGTCAACTCCAGTGTAATCCAGCCAGTTTCAAAAGATATAGACAATCGTACAAAAAGTGCTTTCTCTCACTGAGTTGAAGGGTTTTTCATACAGAGTGGAAATAACTAATGAAATTCATCTAGCTGGTTTATGCTATTGAAGAATGTTCTTTAGGACATGATTCTGCACAATATATGTCAAATTAAGTGTAATCCAGCCACAGATTCAAAAGATATAGCCATTCGTTCAAAAACTAGTTATCTCACCGAGTTGAAGCGTTTTTGATACAGAGTGGAAATAACTAATGAAAGTCATCAAGATGTTTTTTTGCTGTTGAAATATGTATTTTAGGACATGATTCTTCACAATATATGTCAACTTCAGTGAAATCCAACCAAAGGTTCAAAAGATATAGCCATTCGTTCAAAAAGTGCTTATCTCACCGAGTTGAAGCGTTTTTGATAGGGACTGGAAATAACTAATGAAATTCATCAAGATGGTTTCTGCTGTTGAATTATGTTGTTTAGGACATGATTCTGCACAATATTTCAAATTCAGTGTAATCCAGCCACAGTTTATAAAGATATAGCCATTTGTACGAAAATGGCTTATCTCACCGAGTTGAAGCGTTTTTGATACAGAGTGGAAATAACTAATGAAATTCATCAAGATGTTTTTTTGCTATTGAAATATGTTGTTTAGGACATGATTCTGCACAATATATGTCAACTTCAGTGTAATCCAGCCACAAGTTCAAAAGATATAGCCATTCGTTCAAAAAGTTCTGATCTCACCGAGTTGAAGCTTTTTTGATACAGAGTAGAAATAACTAATAAAATTCATCAAACTGATTTCTGCCATTGAATTATGTTGTTTAGGACATGATTCTGCACATTATTTCAAATTCAGTGTAATCTAGCCACAGTTTCAAAAGATATAGCAATTCGTACGAAAATGGCTTATCTCACCGAGTTGAAGCTTTTTTGATACAGAGTGGAAATAACTAATGAAATTCATCAAGATGTTTTTTTGCTATTGAAATATGTTGTTTAGGACATGATTGTGCACAATATATGTCAACTTCAGTGAAATCCAGCCAAAGGTTCAAAAGACAGCCATTCCTTCACAAAGTACTTATCCCACCGAGTTCAAGCGTTTTTGATACAGACTGGAAATAACTAATGAAATCCATCAAGCTGGTTTTTGCTATTGAAATATGTTGTTTAGGACATGATTCTGCACAATATATGTCAACTTCAGTGTAATCCAGACACAAGTTCAAAAGATACAGCCTTTCGTTCAGAAAGTGCTTATCTTACCGAGTTAAAGCGTTATTGATACAGACTGGAAATAACTAATGAAATTCATCAAGCTGGTTTTTGCTATTGAAATATGTTGTTTGGGACATGATTCTGCACAATATATGTCAAATTAAGTGTAATCCAGCAAAAAGGTTCAAAAGATATAGCCATTAGTTCAAAACGTGCTTTTCTGACCCAGTTGAAGCGTTTTTTATAGAGTGGAAATAACTAATGAAGTTCATCAAGATGGTTTTTGCTGATGAAATATGTTGTTTAGGACATGATTCTGCACAATATATGTCAACTTAAGTGATATCCAGCCAAAGGTTCAAAAGATATAGCCATTCGTACAAAATGGCTTATCTCACTGAGTTGAAGCGTTTTTGATACAGAGTGGAAATAACAAATGAAATTCATCAAGCTAGTTTTTGCTATTGAAATATGTTGTTTAGGACAGGATTCTGCACAATATATGTCAACTTCAGTGAAATCCAGCCAAAGGTTCAAAAAATATAGCCATTCGTTCAACAAGTGCTTATCTCACCGAGTTGAAGCGTTTTTGATACGGACTGGAAATAACTAATGAAATTCATCAAGATGGTTTCTGCTATTGAACTATGTTGTTTAGGTTATGATTCTGCACAATATACGTCAAATTAAGTGTAATCTAGCCACAAGTTTAAAAGATATAGACATTCGTTCAAAAAGTTCTTATGTCACCGAGTTGAAGCGTTTTTGAGAAATAGTGGAAATAACTAATGAAATTCATCAAGATGGTTTTTGCGATTGAAATATGTTGTTTAGGACATGATTCTGAACAATATATGTCAACTTCAGTGAAATCCAGCCAAAGGTTCAAAAGATATAGCCATTCGTTCAAAAAGTGCTTATCTCACCGAGTTGAAGCGTTTTTGATCGGACTGGAAATAATTAATGAAATTCATCAAGCTGGTTTCTGATATTGAAGTATGTTGTTTAGGATATGATTCTGCACAATATATGTCAAATTAAGTGTAATCCAGCCACAAATTCAAAAGATATAGCCATTTTTACAAAAACGGGTTATCTCAATGAGTTGAAGGGTTTTTCATACAGAGTGGAAATAACGAATGAAATTCATCAAGATGGTTTTTGCTGTTGAACTATGTTGTTTAGGACATGATTCTGCGCAATATATGTCAACTCATGTGTAATCCAGCCACAGTTTCAAAAGTTATAGCCATTCGTTCAAAACGTGCTTATCTCACCAAGTTGAAGCGTTTTTGATACAGAGTGGAAATAACTAATGAAAATCATCAAGATGGTTTTTGCTATTGAAATATGTCTTTTAGGACATGATTCTGCACAATATTTGTCAAATTAAGTGTAATCCAGCAAAAAGGTTCAAAAGATATAGCCATTCGTTCAAAAATTGCTAATTCCACCGAGTTGAAGCATTTTTGATACAGACTGGAAATAACTAATGAAAGTCATCAAGCTGGTTTCTGGTATTGAATTATGTTGTTTAGGACATGATTCTGCACAATATATGTCAACTTCAGTGAAATCCAGCCAAAGGTTCAAAAGATATAGCCATTCGTTCAGAAAGTGCTTTTCTCACCGAGTTAAAGCGTTTTTGATACAGACTGGAAATAACCAATGAAATTCATCAAGCTCGTTTCTGTTATTGAAATATGTTGTTTAGGGTATGATTCTGCACAATATATGTCAAATTCTGTGTAATCCAGCCAAAAGTTCAAAAGATATAGACATTCGTTCAAAAAGTTCTTATGTCACCGAGTTGCAGCGCTTTTGATAAATAGTGGAAATAACCAAAGAAATTAATCAAGATGGTTTTTGCTATTGAAATATGTTGTTTAGGAGATGATTCTGCACAATATATGTCAACTTCAGTGTAATCCAGCCACAAGTTCAAAAGATATAGCCATTCGTTCAAAAAGTTCTGATCTCACCGAGTTGAAGCGTTTTTGATACAGAGTAGAAATAACTAATAAAATTCATCAAACTGATTTCTGCTATTGAATTATGTTGTTTAGGACATGATTCTGCACATTATTTCAAATTCAGTGCAATCCAGCCACAGTTTCAAAAGATATAGCAATTCGTACGAAAATGGGTTATCTCACCGAGTTGAAGCGTTTTTGATACAGAGTGGAAATAACTAATGAAATTCATCAAGATGTTTTTTTGCTATTGAAATATGTTGTTTAGGACATGATTGTGCACAATATATGTCAACTTCAGTGAAATCCAGCCAAAGGTTCAAAAGACAGCCATTCCTTCACAAAGTACTTATCCCACCGAGTTCAAGCGTTTTTGATACAGACTGGAAATAACTAATGAAATCCATCAAGCTGGTTTTTGCTATTGAAATATGTTGTTTAGGACATGATTCTGCACAATATATGTCAAATTAAGTGCAATCCAGCAAAAAGGTTCAAAAGATATAGCCATTAGTTCAAAAACTTGTTATCTCACCGAGTTGAAGCGTTTTTGATAAAGAGTGGAAATAACGAATGAAATTCATCAAAATGGTTTTTGCTATTGAAATATGTCTTTTAGGACATGATTCTGCACAATATTTGTCAAATTAAGTGTAATCCAGCTAAAAGGTTCAAAAGATATAGCCATTCGTTCAAAAATTGCTTATTTCACCGAGTTGAAGCATTTTTGATACAGACTGGAAATAACTAATGAAAGTCATCAAGCTGGTTTCTGGTATTGAATTATGTTGTTTAGGACATGATTCTGCACAATATATGTCAACTTCAGTGAAATCCAGCCAAAGGTTCAAAAGATATAGCCATTCGTTCAGAAAGTGCTTATCTCACCGAGTTAAAGCGTTTTTGATACAGACTGGAAATAACCAATGAAATTCATCAAGCTCGTTTCTGTTATTGAAATATGTTGTTTAGGGTATGATTCTGCACAATATATGTCAAATTCTTTGTAATCCAGCCAAAAGTTCAAACAATATAGCCATTCGATCAAAAAGTTCATATGTCACCGAGTTGAAGCGCTTTTGATAAATAGTGGAAATAACTAAAGAAATTAATCAAGATGGTTTTTGCGATTGAAATATGTTGTTTAGGACATGATTCTGCACAATATATGTCAACTTCAGTGAAATTCAGCCACAAGTTCAAAAGATATAGTCATTCGTTCAAAAAGTTCTTATGTCACCGAGTTGAAGCGTTTTTGATACAGAGAGGAAATAACTAATGAAATTCATCAAACTGATTTCTGCTATTGAATTATGTTGTTTAGGACATGATTCTGCACAATATTTCAAATTCAGTGTAATCCAGCCACAGTTTATAAAGATATAGCCATTTTTACGAAAATGGCTTATCTCACCGAGTTGAAGGTTTTTTGATACGGACTGGAAATAACTCATGAAATTCATCAAGCTGGTTTCTGCTATTGAACTATGTTTTTTAGGACATGATTCTCCACAATAAAATGTCAAATTCAGTGTATTGCAGGCACATGTTCAAAAGATATAGCCATTCGTTCAAAAAGTAGTTATCTGACCGAGTTGAAGCGCTTTTGATAAATAGTGGAAATAACTATTGAAATTCACAAAGCTGGTTTCCGCTGTTGAAATATGTTTTTTTAGGACATGATTCTGCACAATATATGTCAAATTAAGTGTAATCCAGCAAAAAGGCTCAAAAGATATAGCCATTTGTTCAAAAAGTGCTTTTCTGACCGAGTTGAAGCGTTTTTGATAAAGACTGGAAATAACGAATGAAATTCATCAAGATGGTTTTTGCTATTGAAATATGTTGTACAGGACATGATTTTGCACAATATATGTCAAATTAAGTGTAATCCAGCAAAAAGGTTCAAAAGATATAGCCATTTGTTCAAAAAGTGCTTATCTCCCCGAGTTGAAGCCTTTTTGATACAGAGTGGAAATAACTCATGAAATTCATCAAGATGGTTTTTGCTGTTGAAATGTGTTGTTTAGGACATGATTCTGCACAATATATGTCAACAACAGTGAAATCCAGCCAAAGGTTCAAAAGATATAGCCATTCGTTCAAAAAGTGCTTTTCTGACCGAGTTGAAGCGTTTTTGATCGGACTGGAAATAAGTGATGAAATTCATCAAGCTGGTTTCTGATATTGAAGTATGTTGTTTAGGATACGATTCTGCACAATATATGTCAAATTAAGTGTAATCCAGCCACAAATTCAAAAGATATAGCCATTTGTACAAAAACGGGTTATCTCACCGAGTTGAAGGGTTTTTCATACAGAGTGGAAATAACTAATGAAATTCTTCAAGATGGTTTTTGCTGTTGAAATATGTTGTTTAGGACATGATTCTGCACAATATATGTCAACTCCAGTGTAATGCAGCCACAGTTTCAAAAGATATTGACAGTCATACAAAAAGTGCTTTTCTCAATGAGTTGAAGGGTTTTTATTACAGAGTGGAAATAACTCATGAAATTCATCAAGCCTGTTTATGCTATTGAAGAATGTTCTTTAGGACATGATTCTGCACAATATATGTCAACAACAGTGAAATCCAGCCAAAGGTTCAAAAGATATAGCCATTCGTTCAAAAAGTGCTTTTCTGACCGAGTTGAAGCGTTTTTGATCGGACTGGAAATAAGTGATGAAATTCATCAAGCTGGTTTCTGATATTGAAGTATGTTGTTTAGGATACGATTCTGCACAATATATGTCAAATTAAGTGTAATCCAGCCACAAATTCAAAAGATATAGCCATTTGTACAAAAACGGGTTATCTCACCGAGTTGAAGGGTTTTTCATACAGAGTGGAAATAACTAATGAAATTCTTCAAGATGGTTTTTGCTGTTGAAATATGTTGTTTAGGACATGATTCTGCACAATATATGTCAACTCCAGTGTAATGCAGCCACAGTTTCAAAAGATATTGACAGTCATACAAAAAGTGCTTTTCTCAATGAGTTGAAGGGTTTTTATTACAGAGTGGAAATAACTCATGAAATTAATCAAGCCTGTTTATGCTATTGAAGAATGTTCTTTAGGACATGATTCTGCACAATATATGTCAACAACAGTGAAATCCAGCCAAAGGTTCAAAAGATATAGCCATTCGTTCAAAAACTAGTTATCTCACCGAGTTGAAGCGTTTTTGATACAGAGTGGAAATAACTAATGAAATTCATCAAGATGGTCTTTGCTATTGAAATATGTTCTTTAGGACATGATTCTGCACAATATATGTCAACTTCGGTTAAATCCAGCCAAAGGTTCAAAAGATAAAGCCATTCGTTCAGAAAGTGCTTATCTTACCGAGTTTGAGCATTTTTAATACCGACTGGAAATAACTAATGAAATTCATTAAGGTGGTTTTTTGCTATTGAAATATGTTGTTTAGGACATGATTCTCCACTATAAAATGTCAAATTCAGTGTATTGCAGGCATAAGTTCAAAAGATATAGCCATTCGTTCAAAAATTGGTTATCTCAGCGAGTTGAAGCGTTTTTGGTACAGAGTGGAAATAACTCATGAAATTCATCAAACTGGTGTCTGCTATTGGAATGTGTTGTTAAGAACATGATTATGCACAATATTTCAAATTCAGTGTAATCCAGCCACACTTTCAAAAGATATAGCCATTCGTACGAAAATGGCTTATCTCACATAGTTGAAGCGTTTTTGATACGGAGTGGAAAAAACCAATGAAATTCATAAACATGGTGTTTTGCTGTCTAAATATGTTGTTTAGGACATGATTCTGCACAATATATGTCAAATTAAGTGTAATCCAGCTACAAGTTTAAAAGATATAGCCATTCGTTCAAAAAGGTCTTATCTCACCGAGTTGAAGCGTTTTTGATACAGAGTGGAAATAAGTAATGAAATTCATCAAGCTGGGGTCTGCTATTAAAGAATGTGGTTTAGGACATGATTCTGCACAATATATGTCAAATTCAGTTGAATCCAGCCACAAGTTCAAAAGATATAGCCATTCGTTCAAAAAGGTCTTATCTCACCGAGTTGAAGCGTTTTTGATACAGAGTGGAAAAAAGTAATGAAATTCATTAAACTGATTTTTGCTATTGAATTATGTTATTTAGGAAACGATTCTGCACCATATTTCAAATTCGTTGTAATCCAGCCACAGTTTATAAAGATATAGCCATTTTTACGAAAATGGCTTATCTCACCGAGTTGAAGGTTTTTTGATACGGACTGGAAATAACTCATGAAATTCATCAACCTGGTTTCTGCTATTGAACTATGTTTTTTAGGACATGATTCTCCACAATAAAATGTCAAATTCAGTGTATTGCAGGCACATGTTCAAAAGATATAGCCATTCGTTCAAAAAGTAGTTATCTGACCGAGTTGAAGCGCTTTTGATAAATAGTGGAAATAACTATTGAAATTCACAAAGCTGGTTTCCGCTGTTGAAATATGTTTTTTAGGACATGATTCTGCACAATATATGTCAAATTAAGTGTAATCCAGCAAAAAGGCTCAAAAGATATAGCGTTTTGTTCAAAAAGTGCTTTTCTGACCGAGTTGAAGCGTTTTTGATAAAGACTGGAAATAACGAATGAAATTCATCAAGATGGTTTTTGCTATTGAAATATGTTGTTTAGGACATGATTCTGCACAATATATGTCAACAACAGTGAAATCCAGCCAAAGGTTCAAAAGATATAGCCATTCGTTCAAAAAGTGCTTTTCTGACCGAGTTGAAGCGTTTTTGATCGGACTGGAAATAAGTGATGAAATTCATCAAGCTGGTTTCTGATATTGAAGTATGTTGTTTAGGATACGATTCTGCACAATATATGTCAAATTAAGTGTAATCCAGCCACAAATTCAAAAGATATAGCCATTTGTACAAAAACGGGTTATCTCACTGAGTTGAAGGGTTTTTCATACAGAGTGGAAATAACTAATGAAATTCTTCAAGATGGTTTTTGCTGTTGAAATATGTTGTTTAGGACATGATTCTGCACAATATATGTCAACTCCAGTGTAATGCAGCCACAGTTTCAAAAGATATTGACAGTCATACAAAAAGTGCTTTTCTCAATGAGTTGAAGGGTTTTTATTACAGAGTGGAAATAACTCATGAAATTAATCAAGCCTGTTTATGCTATTGAAGAATGTTCTTTAGGACATGATTCTGCACAATATATGTCAAATTAAATGTAATCCAGCCACAGATTCAAAAGATATAGCCATTCGTTCAAAAACTAGTTATCTCACCGAGTTGAAGCGTTTTTGATACAGAGTGGAAATAACTAATGAAATTCATCAAGATGGTCTTTGCTATTGAAATATGTTCTTTAGGACATGATTCGGCACAATATATGTCAACTTCGGTGAAATCCAGCCAAAGGTTCAAAAGATATAGCCATTCGTTCAGAAAGTGCTTATCTCACCGAGTTAAAGCGTTTTTGATACAGACTGGAAACAACCAATGAAATTCATCAAGCTCGTTTCTGTTATTGAAATATGTTGTTTAGGGTATGATTCTGCACAATATATGTCAAATTCTTTGTAATCCAGCCAAAAGTTCAAAAGATATAGCCATTCGTTCAAAAAGTTCATATGTCACCGAGTTGAAGCGTTTTTGATAAATATTGGAAATAACTAAAGAAATTAATCAAGATGGTTTTTGCGATTGAAATATGTTGTTTAGGACATGATTCTGCACAATATATGTCAACTTCAGTGAAATTCAGCCACAAGTTCAAAAGATATAGCCATTCGTTCAAAAAGTTCTTATGTCACCGAGTTGAAGCGTTTTTGATACAGAGAGGAAATAACTAATGAAATTCATCAAACTGATTTCTGCTATTGAATTATGTTGTTTAGGACATGATTCTGCACAATATTTCAAATTCAGTGTAATCCAGCCACAGTTTATAAAGATATAGCCATTTTTACGAAAATGGCTTATCTCACCGAGTTGAAGGTTTTTTGATACGGACTGGAAATAACTCATGAAATTCATCAAGCTGGTTTCTGCTATTGAACTATGTTTTTTAGGACATGATTCTCCACAATAAAATGTCAAATTCAGTGTATTGCAGGCACATGTTCAAAAGATATAGCCATTCGTTCAAAAAGTAGTTATCTGACCGAGTTGAAGCGCTTTTGATAAATAGTGGAAATAACTATTGAAATTCACAAAGCTGGTTTCCGCTGTTGAAATATGTTTTTTTAGGACATGATTCTGCACAATATATGTCAAATTAAGTGTAATCCAGCAAAAAGGCTCAAAAGATATAGCCATTTGTTCAAAAAGTGCTTTTCTGACCGAGTTGAAGCGTTTTTGATAAAGACTGGAAATAACGAATGAAATTCATCAAGATGGTTTTTGCTATTGAAATATGTTGTACAGGACATGATTCTGCACAATATATGTCAAATTAAGTGTAATCCAGCAAAAAGGTTCAAAAGATATAGCCATTTGTTCAAAAAGTGCTTATCTCCCCGAGTTGAAGCCTTTTTGATACAGAGTGGAAATAACTCATGAAATTCATCAAGATGGTTTTTGCTGTTGAAATGTGTTGTTTAGGACATGATTCTGCACAATATATGTCAACAACAGTGAAATCCAGCCAAAGGTTCAAAAGATATAGCCATTCGTTCAAAAAGTGCTTTTCTGACCGAGTTGAAGCGTTTTTGATCGGACTGGAAATAAGTGATGAAATTCATCAAGCTGGTTTCTGATATTGAAGTATGTTGTTTAGGATACGATTCTGCACAATATATGTCAAATTAAGTGTAATCCAGCCACAAATTCAAAAGATATAGCCATTTGTACAAAAACGGGTTATCTCACCGAGTTGAAGGGTTTTTCATACAGAGTGGAAATAACTAATGAAATTCTTCAAGATGGTTTTTGCTGTTGAAATATGTTGTTTAGGACATGATTCTGCACAATATATGTCAACTCCAGTGTAATGCAGCCACAGTTTCAAAAGATATTGACAGTCATACAAAAAGTGCTTTTCTCAATGAGTTGAAGGGTTTTTATTACAGAGTGGAAATAACTCATGAAATTAATCAAGCCTGTTTATGCTATTGAAGAATGTTCTTTAGGACATGATTCTGCACAATATATGTCAACAACAGTGAAATCCAGCCAAAGGTTCAAAAGATATAGCCATTCGTTCAAAAAGTGCTTTTCTGACCGAGTTGAAGCGTTTTTGATCGGACTGGAAATAAGTGATGAAATTCATCAAGCTGGTTTCTGATATTGAAGTATGTTGTTTAGGATACGATTCTGCACAATATATGTCAAATTAAGTGTAATCCAGCCACAAATTCAAAAGATATAGCCATTTGTACAAAAACGGGTTATCTCACCGAGTTGAAGGGTTTTTCATTCAGAGTGGAAATAACTAATGAAATTCTTCAAGATGGTTTTTGCTGTTGAAATATGTTGTTTAGGACATGATTCTGCACAATATATGTCAACTCCAGTGTAATGCAGCCACAGTTTCAAAAGATATTGACAGTCATACAAAAAGTGCTTTTCTCAATGAGTTGAAGGGTTTTTATTACAGAGTGGAAATAACTCATGAAATTAATCAAGCCTGTTTATGCTATTGAAGAATGTTCTTTAGGACATGATTCTGCACAATATATGTCAAATTAAATGTAATCCAGCCACAGATTCAAAAGATATAGCCATTCGTTCAAAAACTAGTTATCTCACCGAGTTGAAGCGTTTTTGATACAGAGTGGAAATAACTAATGAAATTCATCAAGATGGTCTTTGCTATTGAAATATGTTCTTTAGGACATGATTCGGCACAATATATGTCAACTTCGGTGAAATCCAGCCAAAGGTTCAAAAGATATAGCCATTCGTTCAGAAAGTGCTTATCTCACCGAGTTAAAGCGTTTTTGATACAGACTGGAAATAACCAATGAAATTCATCAAGCTCGTTTCTGTTATTGAAATATGTTGTTTAGGGTATGATTCTGCACAATATATGTCAAATTCTTTGTAATCCAGCCAAAAGTTCAAAAGATATAGCCATTCGTTCAAAAAGTTCATATGTCACCGAGTTGAAGCGTTTTTGATAAATAGTGGAAATAACTAAAGAAATTAATCAAGATGGTTTTTGCGATTGAAATATGTTGTTTAGGACATGATTCTGCACAATATATGTCAACTTCAGTGAAATTCAGCCACAAGTTCAAAAGATATAGCCATTCGTTCAAAAAGTTCTTATGTCACCGAGTTGAAGCGTTTTTGATACAGAGAGGAAATAACTAATGAAATTCATCAAACTGATTTCTGCTATTGAATTATGTTGTTTAGGACATGATTCTGCACAATATTTCAAATTCAGTGTAATCCAGCCACAGTTTATAAAGATATAGCCATTTTTACGAAAATGGCTTATCTCACCGAGTTGAAGGTTTTTTGATACGGACTGGAAATAACTCATGAAATTCATCAAGCTGGTTTCTGCTATTGAACTATGTTTTTTAGGACATGATTCTCCACAATAAAATGTCAAATTCAGTGTATTGCAGGCACATGTTCAAAAGATATAGCCATTCGTTCAAAAAGTAGTTATCTGACCGAGTTGAAGCGCTTTTGATAAATAGTGGAAATAACTATTGAAATTCACAAAGCTGGTTTCCGCTGTTGAAATATGTTTTTTAGGACATGATTCTGCACAATATATGTCAAATTAAGTGTAATCCAGCAAAAAGGCTCAAAAGATATAGCCATTTGTTCAAAAAGTGCTTTTCTGACCGAGTTGAAGCGTTTTTGATAAAGACTGGAAATAACGAATGAAATTCATCAAGATGGTTTTTGCTATTGAAATATGTTGTACAGGACATGATTCTGCACAATATATGTCAAATTAAGTGTAATCCAGCAAAAAGGTTCAAAAGATATAGCCATTTGTTCAAAAAGTGCTTATCTCCCCGAGTTGAAGCCTTTTTGATACAGAGTGGAAATAACTCATGAAATTCATCAAGATGGTTTTTGCTGTTGAAATGTGTTGTTTAGGACATGATTCTGCACAATATATGTCAACAACAGTGAAATCCAGCCAAAGGTTCAAAAGATATAGCCATTCGTTCAAAAAGTGCTTTTCTGACCGAGTTGAAGCGTTTTTGATCGGACTGGAAATAAGTGATGAAATTCATCAAGCTGGTTTCTGATATTGAAGTATGTTGTTTAGGATACGATTCTGCACAATATATGTCAAATTAAGTGTAATCCAGCCACAAATTCAAAAGATATAGCCATTTGTACAAAAACGGGTTATCTCACCGAGTTGAAGGGTTTTTCATACAGAGTGGAAATAACTAATGAAATTCTTCAAGATGGTTTTTGCTGTTGAAATATGTTGTTTAGGACATGATTCTGCACAATATATGTCAACTCCAGTGTAATGCAGCCACAGTTTCAAAAGATATTGACAGTCATACAAAAAGTGCTTTTCTCAATGAGTTGAAGGGTTTTTATTACAGAGTGGAAATAACTCATGAAATTAATCAAGCCTGTTTATGCTATTGAAGAATGTTCTTTAGGACATGATTCTGCACAATATATGTCAACAACAGTGAAATCCAGCCAAAGGTTCAAAAGATATAGCCATTCGTTCAAAAAGTGCTTTTCTGACCGAGTTGAAGCGTTTTTGATCGGACTGGAAATAAGTGATGAAATTCATCAAGCTGGTTTCTGATATTGAAGTATGTTGTTTAGGATACGATTCTGCACAATATATGTCAAATTAAGTGTAATCCAGCCACAAATTCAAAAGATATAGCCATTTGTACAAAAACGGGTTATCTCACCGAGTTGAAGGGTTTTTCATACAGAGTGGAAATAACTAATGAAATTCTTCAAGATGGTTTTTGCTGTTGAAATATGTTGTTTAGGACATGATTCTGCACAATATATGTCAACTCCAGTGTAATGCAGCCACAGTTTCAAAAGATATTGACAGTCATACAAAAAGTGCTTTTCTCAATGAGTTGAAGGGTTTTTATTACAGAGTGGAAATAACTCATGAAATTAATCAAGCCTGTTTATGCTATTGAAGAATGTTCTTTAGGACATGATTCTGCACAATATATGTCAAATTAAATGTAATCCAGCCACAGATTCAAAAGATATAGCCATTCGTTCAAAAACTAGTTATCTCACCGAGTTGAAGCGTTTTTGATACAGAGTGGAAATAACTAATGAAATTCATCAAGATGGTCTTTGCTATTGAAATATGTTCTTTAGGACATGATTCTGCACAATATATGTCAACTTCGGTTAAATCCAGCCAAAGGTTCAAAAGATAAAGCCATTCGTTCAGAAAGTGCTTATCTTACCGAGTTTGAGCATTTTTAATACCGACTGGAAATAACCAATGAAATTCATTAAGGTGGTTTTTGCTATTGAAATATGTTGTTTAGGACATGATTCTCCACTATAAAATGTCAAATTCAGTGTATTGCAGGCATAAGTTCAAAAGATATAGCCATTCGTTCAAAAAGTGCTTTTCTGACCGAGTTGAAGCGTTTTTGGTACAGAGTGGAAATAACTCATGAAATTCATCAAACTGGTGTCTGCTATTGGAATGTGTTGTTAAGAACATGATTATGCACAATATTTCAAATTCAGTGTAATCCAGCCACACTTTCAAAAGATATAGCCATTCGTACGAAAATGGCTTATCTCACCAAGTTGAAGCGTTTTTGATACGGAGTGGAAATAACCAATGAAATTCATCAACATGGTGTTTTGCTGTCTAAATATGTTGTTTAGGACATGATCCTGCACAATATATGTCAAATTAAGTGTAATCCAGCTACAAGTTTAAAAGATATAGCCATTCGTTCAAAAAGGTCTTATCTCACCGAGTTGAAGCGTTTTTGATACAGAGTGGAAATAAGTAATGAAATTCATCAAGCTGGGGTCTGCTATTAAAGAATGTGGTTTAGGACATGATTCTGCACAATATATGTCAAATTCAGTGGAATCCAGCCACAAGTTCAAAAGATATAGCCATTCGTTCAAAAAGGTCTTATCTCACCGAGTTGAAGCGTTTTTGATACAGAGTGGAAAAAAGTAATGAAATTCATTAAACTGATTTTTGCTATTGAATTATGTTATTTAGGAAACGATTCTGCACCATATTTCAAAATTCGTTGTAATCCAGCCACAGTTTATAAAGATATAGCCATTTTTACGAAAATGGCTTATCTCACCGAGTTGAAGGTTTTTTGATACGGACTGGAAATAACTCATGAAATTCATCAAGCTGGTTTCTGCTATTGAACTATGTTTTTTAGGACATGATTCTCCACAATAAAATGTCAAATTCAGTGTATTGCAGGCACATGTTCAAAAGATATAGCCATTCGTTCAAAAAGTAGTTATCTGACCGAGTTGAAGCGCTTTTGATAAATAGTGGAAATAACTATTGAAATTCACAAAGCTGGTTTCCGCTGTTGAAATATGTTTTTTAGGACATGATTCTGCACAATATATGTCAAATTAAGTGTAATCCAGCAAAAAGGCTCAAAAGATATAGCCATTTGTTCAAAAAGTGCTTTTCTGACCGAGTTGAAGCGTTTTTGATAAAGACTGGAAATAACGAATGAAATTCATCAAGATGGTTTTTGCTATTGAAATATGTTGTACAGGACATGATTCTGCACAATATATGTCAAATTAAGTGTAATCCAGCAAAAAGGTTCAAAAGATATAGCCATTTGTTCAAAAAGTGCTTATCTCCCCGAGTTGAAGCCTTTTTGATACAGAGTGGAAATAACTCATGAAATTCATCAAGATGGTTTTTGCTGTTGAAATGTGTTGTTTAGGACATGATTCTGCACAATATATGTCAACAACAGTGAAATCCAGCCAAAGGTTCAAAAGATATAGCCATTCGTTCAAAAAGTGCTTTTCTGACCGAGTTGAAGCGTTTTTGATCGGACTGGAAATAAGTGATGAAATTCATCAAGCTGGTTTCTGATATTGAAGTATGTTTTTAGGATACGATTCTGCACAATATATGTCAAATTAAGTGTAATCCAGCCACAAATTCAAAAGATATAGCCATTTGTACAAAAACGGGTTATCTCACCGAGTTGAAGGGTTTTTCATACAGAGTGGAAATAACTAATGAAATTCTTCAAGATGGTTTTTGCTGTTGAAATATGTTGTTTAGGACATGATTCTGCACAATATATGTCAACTCCAGTGTAATGCAGCCACAGTTTCAAAAGATATTGACAGTCATACAAAAAGTGCTTTTCTCAATGAGTTGAAGGGTTTTTATTACAGAGTGGAAATAACTCATGAAATTAATCAAGCCTGTTTATGCTATTGAAGAATGTTCTTTAGGACATGATTCTGCACAATATATGTCAACAACAGTGAAATCCAGCCAAAGGTTCAAAAGATATAGCCATTCGTTCAAAAAGTGCTTTTCTGACCGAGTTGAAGCGTTTTTTGATCGGACTGGAAATAAGTGATGAAATTCATCAAGCTGGTTTCTGATATTGAAGTATGTTGTTTAGGATACGATTCTGCACAATATATGTCAAATTAAGTGTAATCCAGCCACAAATTCAAAAGATATAGCCATTTGTACAAAAACGGGTTATCTCACCGAGTTGAAGGGTTTTTCATACAGAGTGGAAATAACTAATGAAATTCTTCAAGATGGTTTTTGCTGTTGAAATATGTTGTTTAGGACATGATTCTGCACAATATATGTCAACTCCAGTGTAATGCAGCCACAGTTTCAAAAGATATTGACAGTCATACAAAAAGTGCTTTTCTCAATGAGTTGAAGGGTTTTTATTACAGAGTGGAAATAACTCATGAAATTAATCAAGCCTGTTTATGCTATTGAAGAATGTTCTTTAGGACATGATTCTGCACAATATATGTCAAATTAAATGTAATCCAGCCACAGATTCAAAAGATATAGCCATTCGTTCAAAAACTAGTTATCTCACCGAGTTGAAGCGTTTTTGATACAGAGTGGAAATAACTAATGAAATTCATCAAGATGGTCTTTGCTATTGAAATATGTTCTTTAGGACATGATTCTGCACAATATATGTCAACTTCGGTTAAATCCAGCCAAAGGTTCAAAAGATAAAGCCATTCGTTCAGAAAGTGCTTATCTTACCGAGTTTGAGCATTTTTAATACCGACTGGAAATAACCAATGAAATTCATTAAGGTGGTTTTTGCTATTGAAATATGTTGTTTAGGACATGATTCTCCACTATAAAATGTCAAATTCAGTGTATTGCAGGCATAAGTTCAAAAGATATAGCCATTCGTTCAAAAAATTGGTTATCTCAGCGAGTTGAAGCGTTTTTGGTACAGAGTGGAAATAACTCATGAAATTCATCAAACTGGTGTCTGCTATTGGAATGTGTTGTTAAGAACATGATTATGCACAATATTTCAAATTCAGTGTAATCCAGCCACACTTTCAAAAGATATAGCCATTCGTACGAAAATGGCTTATCTCACCAAGTTGAAGCGTTTTTGATACGGAGTGGAAATAACCAATGAAATTCATCAACATGGTGTTTTTGCTGTCTAAATATGTTGTTTAGGACATGATCCTGCACAATATATGTCAAATTAAGTGTAATCCAGCTACAAGTTTAAAAGATATAGCCATTCGTTCAAAAAGGTCTTATCTCACCGAGTTGAAGCGTTTTTGATACAGAGTGGAAATAAGTAATGAAATTCATCAAGCTGGGGTCTGCTATTAAAGAATGTGGTTTAGGACATGATTCTGCACAATATATGTCAAATTCAGTGGAATCCAGCCACAAGTTCAAAAGATATAGCCATTCGTTCAAAAAGGTCTTATCTCACCGAGTTGAAGCGTTTTTGATACAGAGTGGAAAAAAGTAATGAAATTCATTAAACTGATTTTTGCTATTGAATTATGTTATTTAGGAAACGATTCTGCACCATATTTCAAAATTCGTTGTAATCCAGCCACAGTTTATAAAGATATAGCCATTTTTACGAAAATGGCTTATCTCACCGAGTTGAAGGTTTTTTGATACGGACTGGAAATAACTCATGAAATTCATCAAGCTGGTTTCTGCTATTGAACTATGTTTTTTAGGACATGATTCTCCACAATAAAATGTCAAATTCAGTGTATTGCAGGCACATGTTCAAAAGATATAGCCATTCGTTCAAAAAGTAGTTATCTGACCGAGTTGAAGCGCTTTTGATAAATAGTGGAAATAACTATTGAAATTCACAAAGCTGGTTTCCGCTGTTGAAATATGTTTTTTAGGACATGATTCTGCACAATATATGTCAAATTAAGTGTAATCCAGCAAAAAGGCTCAAAAGATATAGCCATTTGTTCAAAAAGTGCTTTTCTGACCGAGTTGAAGCGTTTTTGATAAAGACTGGAAATAACGAATGAAATTCATCAAGATGGTTTTTGCTATTGAAATATGTTGTACAGGACATGATTCTGCACAATATATGTCAAATTAAGTGTAATCCAGCAAAAAGGTTCAAAAGATATAGCCATTTGTTCAAAAAGTGCTTATCTCCCGAGTTGAAGCCTTTTTGATACAGAGTGGAAATAACTCATGAAATTCATCAAGATGGTTTTTGCTGTTGAAATGTGTTGTTTAGGACATGATTCTGCACAATATATGTCAACAACAGTGAAATCCAGCCAAAGGTTCAAAAGATATAGCCATTCGTTCAAAAAGTGCTTTTCTGACCGAGTTGAAGCGTTTTTGATCGGACTGGAAATAAGTGATGAAATTCATCAAGCTGGTTTCTGATATTGAAGTATGTTGTTTAGGATACGATTCTGCACAATATATGTCAAATTAAGTGTAATCCAGCCACAAATTCAAAAGATATAGCCATTTGTACAAAAACGGGTTATCTCACCGAGTTGAAGGGTTTTTCATACAGAGTGGAAATAACTAATGAAATTCTTCAAGATGGTTTTTTGCTGTTGAAATATGTTGTTTAGGACATGATTCTGCACAATATATGTCAACTCCAGTGTAATGCAGCCACAGTTTCAAAAGATATTGAC